>NW_027196620.1:0-83750 GCF_038502225.1 Cherax quadricarinatus | reverse complement strand
CCTGCTCTACTTCTCGTTGAAGATTGAGACACTTATGCAGCATATGGAAATCTTTATTCGTCGGACTCTACTTCTCGTAAGTGTGACTGAAAATGGTCCAAGTCGGATCGAAACGTCGTCGTAAGCTCCTCTCTTCTATGTGCGGGTTATTTGTGTACTTAACAAGTAACATTGCGCACTGTAACACACACATGCGGTCACTACCTCACCCAACACTAAACTGATCACAGTCGCTGACATGTAAGGTTGAGGCAGAGAGACTGAACCAGCTCACTCAAAACCACTGTCAAGTGTTTTGTCATATTTCTTTAACGAGGCTGTTAGTGGTCAAGAGATATATCTGCAACTTATTTGAAGATATTTTTTTTATTAACATTATATATTTTTTTATTTATATTACGAATCTTAATCTAAATAACTATAGCTGGATGTCAGAAATGCTTCACTGACCAACGTACCATTTTCACGATTCACTTCACTAATGAGTTGACGTCAATCGCCCGTGACGTCAACTCCAAGTGTTGTACCTGACTTCTGATCTAGTGTTTAAGCTCTGGTCATATGTCTATGCAACACAGGATATGTACTTAAAGGGTTGTATTTCTCCCAGAGTATATACATTAATCCCTATTGTAGTGATTGAATTATTTCTGTCTGTTAGTGGACAGCTCACCTAGCAGTATTTATGACTATAGTGTAGGTGATAGGTTTTAAACTTCAACCAACCAACCTATGCTATAGGCTTCAAGGGAATATATACACGAAACAGTGTATTTTTCTCAATTTATATATGCTAAGAGTATATTTCAAATAAAATTTTAGGAATTAAAGTATTTTGTGGGTAGATTTTGAAATCCATTAACCAACCAACTTAATACATGTTTAAGAAAGAAGTCAGGTGACTTTCTTGATACGATCCAGGATCGTTTTTTAAAACAGTTTGTGACAGAGCCAACTAGAGGAAATAACCTCCTTGACTTGGTTCTTGCCAGTAGGGAAACACTAATTAATAATCTTGAGGTTAATGATGAGCTTGGGGAAAGTGATCACAAATCACTCAGTTTTAATATATCATGGAATTCCCCTAATAATGGCAATCAAGTCTCCGTCCCTGACTTTCGCTTGGCTGATTTCATAGGACTGAAAAATTACTTAGGTGGGCTGAACTGGAATGACCTGACTAAGGGTCAGGTAAGTGGTGATGGTTGCCGATATGATGCTTTCCATGGCATAGTTCTAGCTGCTCAGTCAAATTATGTTCCAAATAGGGAAATCAGATCAAACAAAAATGATCCTAAATGGATGAACAATAGATTAAAATATCTGATTGGTCAAAAGAGAGGCATATATAGGCAAATCAAAAGAGGAGAGGGGCAATTAAGAAATCGATATATTCAGTTAAAGAGAGAAATAAAAAAGGGAATTAGAAAAGCAAAAAGAGATTATGAGGTTAAAGTTGCAAGAGAATCGAAGACTAACCCAAAAGGATTCTTTCAGGTATACAGAAGTAAGATCAGGGACAAGATAGGCCCACTCAAAATTTCCTCGGGTCAGCTCACTGACAGTGATAAGGAAATGTGTAGAATTTTTAACACATACTTCCTCTCAGTTTTTACACAGGAGGATACCAGCGATATTCCAGTAATGATAAATTATGTAGAACAGGACGATAATAAACTGTGCACGATTAGGGTCACAAGTGACATGGTCCTTAGGCAAATAGATAAATTAAAACCTAACAAATCCCCAGGCCCTGATGAACTGTATGCAAGGGTTCTAAAGGAATGTAAAGAGGAGCTTAGCACACCTTTGGCTAATCTTTTCAACATATCACTACAAACTGGCATGGTGCCAGATAAGTGGAAAATGGCAAATGTGATACCTATTTTCAAAGCAGGTGACAGGTCCTTAGCTTCGAACTATAGACCAATAAGCCTAACCTCCATAGTGGGAAAATTTATGGAATCAATAATTGCCGAGGCAGTTCGTAGCCATCTTGAAAAGCATAAATTAATCAACGAATCTCAGCATGGTTTTACAAAGGGGCGTTCCTGCCTTACAAATTTATTAAATTTTTTCACTAAGGTATTTGAGGAGGTAGATCATGGTAATTAATATGATATTGTGTATATGGACTTCAGTAAGGCTTTTGACAGGGTCCCACATCAGAGACTATTGAGGAAAATTAAGGCACATGGAATAGGAGGAGAAATTTTTTCCTGGATAGAGGCATGGTTGACAAATAGGCAGCAGAGAGTTTGCATAAGTGGGGAGAAATCAGAGTGGGGAAGCGTCACGAGCGGTGTTCCACAGGGGTCAGTGTTGAGCCCCCTGCTGTTCACAATCTACATAAACGACATAGATGAGGGCATAAAGAGCGACATCGGCAAGTTTGCCGATGACACCAAAATAGGCCGTCGAATTCATTCTGACGAGGACATTCGAGCACTCCAGGAAGATTTGAATAGACTGATGCAGTGGTCGGAGAAGTGACAGATGCAGTTTAATATAGACAAATGCAAAGTTCTAAATGTTGGACAGGACAATAACCATGCCACATATAAACTAAATAATGTAGATCTTAACATTACGGATTGCGATAAAGATTTAGGAGTTCTGGTTAGCAGTAATCTGAAACCAAGACAACAGTGCATAAGTGTTCGCAATAAAGCTAATAGAATCCTTGGCTTCTTCATATCAAGAAGCATAAATAATAGGAGTCCTCAGGTTGTTCTTCAACTCTATACATCCTTGGTTAGGCCTCATTTAGATTATGCTGCACAGTTTTGGTCACCGTATTACAGAATGGATATAAATTCTCTGGAAAATGTACGAAGGAGGATGACAAAGTTGATCCCATGTATCAGAAACCTTCCCTATGAGGATAGACTAAGGGCCCTGAATCTGCACTCTCTAGAAAGACGTAGAATTAGGGGGGATATGATTGAGGTGTATAAATGGAAGACAGGAATAAATAAAGGGGATGTAAATAGTGTGCTGAAAATATCTAGCCTAGACAGGACTCGCAGCAATGGTTTTAAGTTGGAAAAATTCTGATTCAGGAAGGATATAGGAAAGTACTGGTTTGGTAATAGAGTTGTGGATGAGTGGAACAAACTCCCGAGTACAGTGATAGAGGCCAGAACGTTGTGTAGCTTTAAAAATAGGTTGGATAAATACATGAGTGGATGTTGGTGGGTGTGAGTTGGACCTGATAGCTTGTGCTACCAGGTCGGTTGCCGTGTTCCTCCCTTAAGTCAATGTGACCTGACCTGACTAGGTTGGGTGCATTGGCTTAAGCCGGTAGGAGACTTGGACCTGCCTCGCATGGGCCAGTAGGCCTTCTGCAGTGTTCCTTCGTTCTTATGTTCTTACGATGACTGACGGACGGATAACATCAAAATTGCTTCTTCTACTGTGTTTAGTGTTTTGAATTCGACCGTAAAAGACGGTAGCGGTATTAATGAAGTTATGTAACGAATTTCGTACCCCCTCACGGGCCAAATATAGATACTCAAAAATTAGGGACAAAGGAATTAATGTACAATTGCTATGGATCCCATCACACATTGGATTACTCCTTCATGATAAAGTTGATATGTTAGCCAAGAAGAGTACCCAGAAGGAGAATGTAGAATATAACTTTGGTATAACTGTGTCTAGCATTAGGAATAATATTAGGAGAGAAGTAAATAATGAAAATGATTATTATAGGAATGCAGTTAGAAGCCTGAGTAGATCTATAACCCACTATGATAACATGAACGTAGATAAGTATGTTTATGGAGCAACTTGCAATGTGAACAGACTGACTGATGTTGTAGTGGCCAGGCTTAGGCTTGGTTACAAGTACTGACTGATGTTGTAGTGGCAAGGCTTAGGCTTGGTTACAAGTACTGACTGATGTTGTAGTGGCCAGGCTTAGGCTTGGTTACAAGTACTGACTGATGTTGTAGTGGCCAGGCTTAGGCTTGGTTACAAGTACTGACTGATGTTGTAGTGGCCAGGCTTAGGCTTGGTTACAAGTACTGACTGATGTTGTAGTGGCCAGGCTTAGGCTTGGTTACAAGTACTGACTGATGTTGTAGTGGCCAGGCTTAGGCTTGGTTACAAGTACTGACTGATGTTGTAGTGGCCAGGCTTAGGCTTGGTTACAAGTACTTCTGGCAGTTTGGGAGACACACAGATGATGATCAAACTAAATGTAAATTATGTGATCAGGCATATGGTCACTGTCTTGAACACTATGTGCTTAATTGTCCACTTATTGAGGAATACAGAGACAGACAGTATAATAACCTATGTAACATGTCAAGATATCTTATTAATGAAAATAAGATACCAGATATACTAAGTAAATTTCCTAAATTTGCTTGTAACAGATAAGTGAACTATAGATATGTAGATATAAATCCATATGTATTCCTGTTAACCCTTTGGGGCCTAGTTCCTAGGCCTTTTGTGTATCCATATGCTCTCGCGCTACCGTCCACAGGATGGATATGGGGTGCACAATAAACTAGCCACTTCGGTGGCAAAATCTAAATCTAATCTAAAATCTAATCTCAGGGGAGGTTCCTTGACGCTGGTGAGGGGCTTTTGATCAAGAGAATTGTATCTGCGCTCCAGTTCCCTGAATTGAACCAGAATGCCTCCCATCCCCTCACATGCGCTGTATAATCCTACGGGTTTAGCGCTCCTCCATGATTATAATAATAACGAATTTTGTTAGTCACACATGCATGTACATACACATAAAGACACACACGGACAAGCGCGCATATACATGCACACACACACAAACACACATACACACACACACAAACACACATACACACACACACACACAAACACACACACACACACACACACACACACAAAAACACACACACAAACACGCACACAAACACACACACACACACACACACACACACACACACACACACACACACACACACACACACACACACGGGGCCAGGAGCTCGGACTCGACCCCCGCAACCTCAACTAGGTGAGTATACAAACATGTGGTTTTAAGCTTCGATTACACAGTAGAGCTACAAGTGGAGGGAGAAGCAGGAAGGCCAGAACGATTGAAGCCAAACTACAAGAAAGGGGACTACACAGGAATGAGGAACTTCCTGAACGGGGTTCAGTGGGACAGAGAACTGGCAGGGAAGCCAGTTAATGAGATGATGGAATATGTAGCAACAAAATGCAAGGAGGCTGAGGAGAGGTTTGTACCCAAGGGTAACAGGAATAATGAAAAAGCCAGGATGAGCCCATGGTTCACCCATAGGTGCAGGGAGGCAAAAACCAAGTGTGCTAGAGAATGGAAGAAATATAGAATGCAAAGGACCCAGGAGAATAAGGAGAGCAGCCGTAGAGCCAGAAATGAATATGCACAGATAAGAAGGGGATATAGTTTTGGAGTGGTTGGTGCAATTATTTAATAAATGTATGGAAGAGGGTAAGGTACCTAGGGATTGGCAGAGAGCATGCATAGTTCCTTTGTATAAAGGCAAAGGGGATAAAAGAGAGTGCAAAAATTATAGGGGGATAAGTCTGCTGAGTATACCTGGTAAAGTGTATGGTAGAGTTATTATTGAAAGAATTAAGAGTAAGACGGAGAATAGGATAGCAGATGAACAAGGAGGCTTTAGGAAAGGTAGGGGGTGTGTGGACCAGGTGTTTACAGTGAAACATATAAGTGAACAGTATTTAGATAAGGCTAAAGAGGTCTTTGTGGCATTTATGGATTTGGAAAAGGCGTATGACAGGGTGGATAGGGGGGCAATGTGGCAGATGTTGCAAGTGTATGGTGTAGGAGGTAGGTTACTGAAAGCAGTGAAGAGTTTTTATGAAGATAGTGAGGCTCAAGTTAAAGTATGTAGGAAAGAGGGAAATTATTTCCCAGTAAAAGTAGGCCTTAGACAAGGATGTGTGATGTCACCGTGGTTGTTTAATATATTTATAGATGGGGTTGTAAGAGAAGTAAATGCGAGGGCCTTGACAAGAGGCGTGCAGTTAAAAGATAAAGAATCACACACAAAGTGGGAGTTGTCACAGCTGCTCTTTGCTGATGACACTGTGCTCTTGGGAGATTCTGAAGAGAAGTTGTAGAGATTAGTGGATGAATTTGGTAGGGTGTGCAAAAGAAGAAAATTAAAGGTGAATACAGGAAAGAGTAAGGTTATGAGGATAACAAAAAGATTAGGTGATGAAAGATTGAATATCAGATTGGAGGGAGAGAGTATGGAGGAGGTGAATGTATTCAGATATTTGGGAGTGGACGTGTCAGCGGATGGGTCTATGAAAGATGAGGTGAATCATAGAATTGATGAGGGAAAAAGAGTGAGTGGTGCACTTAGGAGTCTGTGGAGACAAAGAACTTTGTCCTTGGAGGCGAAGAGGGGAATGTATGAGAGTATAGTTTTACCAACGCTCTTATATGGGTGTGAAGCTTGGGTGATGAATGTTGCAGCGAGGAGAAGGCTGGAGGCAGTGGAGATGTCATGTCTGAGGGCAATGTGTGGTGTGAATATAATGCAGAGAATTCGTAGTTTGGAAGTTAGGAGGAGGTGCGGGATTACCAAAACTGTTGTCCAGAGGGCTGAGGAAGGGTTGTTGAGGTGGTTCGGACATGTAGAGAGAATGGAGCGAAACAGAATGACTTCAAGAGTGTATCAGTCTGTAGTGGAAGGAAGGCGGGGTAGGGGTCGGCCTAGGAAAGGTTGGAGAGAGGGGGTAAAGGAGGTTTTGTGTGCGAGGGGCTTGGACTTCCAGCAGGTATGCATGAGCGTGTTTGATAGGAGTGAATGGAGACAAATGGTTTTTAATACTTGACGTGCTGTTGGAGTGTGAGCAAAGTAACATTTATGAAGGGGTTCAGGGAAACCGGCAGGCCGGACTTGAGTCCTGGAGATGGGAAGTACAGTGCCTGCACTCTGAAGGAGGGGTGTTAATGTTGCAGTTTAAAAACTGTAGTGTAAAGCACCCTTCTGGCAAGACAGTGATGGAGTGAATGATGGTGAAAGTTTTTCTTTTTCGGGCCACCCTGCCTTGGTGGGAATCGGCCAGTGTGATAATAATAATAAATAAGAAGGGAAGCCCAACGACAATATGAAAACGACATAGCGGCGAAAGCCAAATCAGACCCGAAACTGTTATACAGCCACATCAGGAGGAAAACAACAGTCAAGGACCAGGTAATCAGGCTAAGGAAGGAAGGAGGAGAGACAGCAAGAAATGACCATGAAGTATGTGAGGAACGCAACAAGAGATTTAAAGAAGTGTTCACAAAGGAGACAGAAGGGCTCCAGAAAGACGGAGAGGTGGGCCACACCACCAAGTGCTGGACACAGTACACAAAACCAAGGAAGAAGTGAAGAGGCTTCTGAGTGAGCTAGATACTTCTAAGGCAATGGGGCCGGATAACATCTCTCCATGGGTCCTGAGAGAGGGAGCAGAGACACTATGTGTACCCCTAACAACAATATTCAATACATCTATCGAAACAGGGAGATTGCCTGAGGCATGGAAGACAGCAAATGTAGTCCCAATCTTTAAAGATACCCAGATGTTGCACATGTGTCTTAATTTCATTAAACACACTCGTTAATGGCTGACTAAGTTCCAACTTGCATTCCTTAAGTACCCTGGAAAATAACTCGTAGGGTCCCTGGGACTTATTTTGCTTCAGTTTGTCTATCTGTTTGATAACCATGTCCCTCGTAACAGTAATAATAGTTAATTTGAATTCGTCAGGAACTGAATAATTGTTAATTTCTGGAATCTCATTTGTGTTCCTGTGTGAAAACTGACAAAAAATAGCCATTAAATATCGAACACATTTCCAGTTCGTTATCCGTCAGCTGTCCATTCCCAATTTTCAGAGGTCCTACTTTTTCCTTTACCTTCGTCCTATACACTTGAAAGAACCCCTTCGGATTGGTCTTTGATTCATTAGCAACTCTAATTTCATAGATAAGAAGATAAGAATTCATTCGGATTTTTAACCCCGGAGGGTTAGCCACCCAGGATAACCCAAGAAAGTCAGTGCATCATCGAGGACTGTAACTTATTTCCATTGGGGTCCTCAATCTTGTTCCCCAGGATGCGACCCACACCAGTCGACTAACACCCAGGTACCTATTTGCTGCTAGGTGAACAGGACGACAGGTGTAAGGAAACGTGTCGAAATGTTTCCACTCGCCGGGAATCAAACCCGGGCCCTCCGAGCGTGAAGCGGGAGCTTTAGCCACCAAGCCACCGGGCCTTCACCCGTTACCCCACAGCTGGCGCCCTCCCACCCCCACGATGTCAGCAATGTCACAAGAAGTGCTGGGTTCCCAGGAATCTTCATGACAGAGTCAAAGCTGTCGTTCACGAGGTATCTGCCGGGTGTGCCACAGAAAATGTGCACTCAGAACCACAACTGGCAACATTCGTGCACACAATGGATGTCTAGGCTCCAGGAGAGCTCCAAATGGGAACAACTAACAGCCCCTTCCAGCAGACAGAGCTGACAGCTACCGTGACTTCACCTCCACAGAGGACCTCAAATCTGCAATCAAATTAACATCCACCAGGACTGACACATCCCCAAAGCAGCTTGCCCTCAAGCTGCTAGCAAATTCACTGACTTCCTGAAGAAAGTCAACGATGCTCCTTCAAACAACGGATCCTGGCACAAACTGCTGCTTTTTGGCAATGCCTGTTTGACTGTCCCACCAAGGAGAGACAAGTCACTAACAACACATGTTATTAGGGTAACAAATGCTTTGTCTAGAGATGACAACCTCATCAGTCTCCCTCCTAGAGCGACAAACACCCACCGGGCAAATGCCAACAACAGGACACCCGACGCCTCAAAAATCAGAGCCCGAATTAGCAAAAAAATAGAAGAGGGTAATACTATTGGAGCACTGAGTCTTATAACCAGTGAGGATACTTTCGCTCCTAAGGACGGCAGTACGGCACAAGCTCTGACGGACAAACATCCACCCAGGGCTCCCAGTACCAACATTGACCTCCCCGACATTGCAGCAGGCGAAGTACATCTAACCTTAGAAGATGCTGATGTGTATAAAGCTGCTATGTCATTTCCACAGGGCTCAGCAGGAGATTTTACCGGTTTAAGGCCTCAACACCTAAAACAAATGCTCAATCCAGCACTTTGTGATGTTTCAGAGAGGTTGCTGTTTGAACTCGCCAAATTTTCCAACCTGTGCCTGGCTGGCAGTGTCCCAGAGGCCATTAGACCCCTTTTCTTTGGTGCCTCATTGTGTGCCCTCCGGAAAAAGGATGTAGGAATCAGGCCCATTGCAGTGGGCAACACCCTTCGGCGCCTAGTCGCCAAGGCTGCAGTAAGAAGCGTGAGTCAAGAGGCTGCTGCTATGTTGAAACCAACTCAGCTTTGTTTTGTTGTTCAACAAGGCTCTGAAGCAACTGCCCACGCAGCACGAGTATACGTCAACAACATGTCCGATGAAAAAGCTTTGATCAAATTGGACTTGTCAACGCTTTCAACTCAGAAGGGATGCTGCTCTTCAAGCAGTTTCTAGAAGCTTCCCTTCCCTCTATCCCTTCATAGAATCGTGTTATAGTGTGACTTCTAAACTATTGTTTGGAGACCACGAAATTGACTCGTGTGAGGGTGTGCAACAGGAGGACCCTCCTGCCCCCTTTCTATTCTGTTTGGTCATCAAGGAAGTCACAGAAGCACTCTCCAGTGAGCTCAATATCTGGTTCTTAGATGATGGTGCCTTAGCTGGCACAACAGAATCTCTCCTAGAAGACATCAGAAAAATTAAAGACATGGGAGAAAGCCTGGGCCTATCTTTAAACACCACCACAGATGATTCAGAATATTAGTGCTGTTTTACCAGGAGCACGAGCCATTGATCCAGCCAACAGCACTCTCCTTGGTGCTCCTCTTGGGTCCAGTGCCATTGATCTGATCCTAGAAAAAAAATCTCAGACCTCTGGACGATGGAAGGCAGGATGAAAGACACTGATACACAGTGTCAGTCCCAAAACTAAACTACTTTCTGAGATGCTCCCCAGCCTTCAGCAGTCCAAAACTTGAGGAATATGACTCTCTCCTTAGGACCATGCTAGGGAGTGTATTGAATCTTTCCCTTGAAGAAGGACAGTGGTTGCAAGCCTCACTTTTGGTCAGGCTTGGGGGGCTGGGAGTACGCAGATCCTCCCAGATTGCCCTACCAGCTTTCCTATCCTCTTCCATAGCATCAAACGAGTTAATAAGACAAATTCTTCCTAACAACCTCCGTGACTCAGCCGGAATACAGGACCCTAACTATGCCAGTGCCGTCACTGAATGGAAGACTCTTGCTGCTCCAGCACCAAACCTTAGTGCAGCACTGGCTTACAGTCAAGCTGGAATGGCCCCATCGCTGAAAAGGTGCTTGCCAATATGCTCAGGGCTGCAACATCAGATGGAGATTGCCAGTCTTCTAGCTGTGAGTGCACATCACTCCGGGGACTTCCTCCAAACAGTTCCCATATCAGCAATGGGAATGCGCCTCGACCCTAAGACCTTCCGTATTGCAGTGGCTCCGTGCCTTGCTGCCCCAATTCACACGGAATGTACGTGTATTTGCGGCGATGAGCAAGCCGACCAATATGGTCTACATGGTCTTAACTGTTCCAAAAGCAAGGGCTGGCATGCAAGACACAATGAGGTCAACAACATCAAAGAGAACCCTTGCTACAGCTGGATGCCCAGCTGAGAGGGAACCTCATTCACTAGCAGCAAACAATACCCACAACCCAGCAAACCGCCCTGACGGGATCACCATCTATCCTTGAAAGAATGGCAAGCTCTTAGCATGGGACTATCCATCACAGTGTCGGGCGACAGGGAGGAACTGCTGACCACAGGGAGGAGTACAAGATCGGCAAGTACAGGGAAATAAACCAAAATATCAATTTATCCCAGTGGGATCAGAGACCTTGGGATCATGGGGAAAACATGCCACACGTTTCCTTAAAGACCTGGATTCCAAACACATCGACACCACCAGGGACCCAAGGGCAGTCACTTTCATGTTCCATCGCCTCAGCGTGGCCATCCAGAGGGGAAATGCTTGCTGCATACTGGGCTCGCATCCAGCTTTGGAGGAGCTGGAGGAAATTCATAACCTTTGATATAATGTACCAATGAATTCATGTTTGTGTTTTCTATCAATGTATTCTGTCTATTAATAAAGTTCACATGTAGCTTAAATATATATATATATATATATATATATATATATATATATATATATATATATATATGTCGTGCCGAATAGGCAGAAATTGCGATCTTGGCTTAAATAGCAACGCTCATCTTGCCATATAGGACAAGTAAAAATTTGTGTATGCAATATTTTCGCCAAAATCATTCTGAACCTAACGAAAAAATATATTTGATTGTGTTTGTTTAGTACTAAATTATTGTAAACATAATTCAAATATATTTAGTTGGGTTAGGCTAAAATAAATTGCTCTTGTTATAATAAGGTTAGGTAAGTTTTCTAAGATTCTTTTGGTGCAAAATTAAAAATTTTTACATTAACATTAACGAAAAAAATATATCTTAAACGTATAAGAGAAAATTTCAGAAAGGACTTAATTTTAAGCGAGTTCTTGCTAATTGACCAGTTTTACATATTCGGCACTACATGTGTATATATGTACATAATGTCGTGCCGAATAGGCAAAACTGGTCAATTAGCAAGAACTCATTTAAAATTAGGTCCTTACTAAAATTTTCTCTTATACGTTTAAAAATATTTTTTTTTTCATTTACGTTCAATTTAATTTTGTACCAAAAGAATCTTAGAAAACTTACCTAACCTTGTTATAACAAGCACAATTGAATTTAGCCTAATTGAGCTAAATATATTTTAGACAAGTTTACAATAATTTAATAATAAACAAACTCAATGAAATATATTTTTTGTTAGGTTCGGAATTATTTTTTTTGCGAAATTATTGCATACACAAATTCTTTTTACCTTGTACGGCAAGAAGAGCGTTGATATTTAACCCCAAATCGCAAGATTTACCTATTCGGCACGGCATAATTATATATATATATATAAATATATATATATATATATATATATATATATATATATATATATATATATATATATATATATATATATATATATATATTATATATATATATATATATATATATATATATATATATATATATATATATGTATATATATATATATGTATATATATATATATATATATATATAATATATATATATATATATATATATATATATATATATATATATATATATATATATATATGTCGTGCCGAATATGTAAAACTGGTCATTTAGCAAGAACTCATTTAAAATTAAGTCCTTTCTGAAAATTTTTCTTATACGTTTAAATATATATTTTTTTCATTAATGTTAATGTAAAAATTTTTAGTTTTGCACCAAAAGAATCTTAGAAAACTTACCTAACCTTATTATAACAAGAGCAATTTATTTTAGCCTAACCCAACTAAATATATTTTAGATTTGTTTACAGTAATTTAATACTAAACAAACACAGTGAAATATATTTTTTTCGTTAGGTTCAGAATGATTTTGGCGATATTATTGCATACACAAATTTTCACTTGTACGATATGGCAAGATGAGCGTTGCTAGTTAAGCCACGATCGCAAGTTCTGCCTATTCGGCACGACATATATCTATATATATATATATATATATATATATATATATATATATATATATATATATATATATATATATATATATCAGCAAGGGAATATAATATTCCTCAGGACTGGAGGCAAATATATCATGGTTACCAGCGGGTCGGGAGGGAATATATCACGCCTCAGTAACGGCAGGTGTAATATCAGCGGCGTGCCTCTAGGGTACACAGTGCGTCTTATTACGGAATTAGGTCTAATTTGGAGGAGAGTGGAGAAAACTGGAGTCCGCGTAGCAAGATTAACACCACAGCAACGTCTTAGATGTATATAACGGTGAAAGAGGAGTGATAGTGGAAAGTAGCCCGATATTCGCTATATTCTTACTCTCTTGTGTGCGTGTGTGTGTGTGTGTGTGTGTGTGTGTGTGTGTGTGTGTGTGTGTGTGTGTGTGTGTACTCACCTAATTGCGGTTGCAGGGGTCGAGACTCAGTTCCTGGCCCCGCCTCTTCACTGATCGCTACTAGGTCCTTTCTCTCTCTGCTTCCTGAGCTTTGTCATACCTCTTCTTAAAACTATGTATGGTTCCTGCCTCCACTACTTCACTTGCTAGGCTATTCCACTTCCTGACAACTCTATGACTGAAGAAATACTTCCTAACGTCCCTGTGACTCGTCTGAGTCTTCAGCTTCCAGTTGTGACCCCTTGTCCCTGTGTCCCCTCTCTGGAACATCCTATATCTGTCCACCTTGTCTATTCCCCGCAGTATCTTGTATGTCGTTATCATGTCTCCCCTGACCCTTCTGTCCTCCAGTGTCGTCAGTCCGATCTCCCTCAACCTTTCCTCGTACGACATTCCCCTGAGCTCTGGGACTAGCCTTGTTGCAAACCTTTGTACTTTCTCTAACTTCTTGACGTGCTTGACCAGGTGTGGGTTCCAGACTGGTGCTGCATACTCCAGTATGGGCCTAACATACACAGTGTACAGTGTCTTGAACGATTCCTTATTAAGGTATCGGAACACTATTCTCAGGTTTGCCAGGCGCCCGTATGCTGCAGCGGTTATTTGGTTGATGTGTGTCTCCGGTGATGTGCTCGGCGTTATGGTCACCCCAAGGTCTTTCTCCCTGAGTGAGGTCTGTAGTCTTTGTACACCTAGCCTATACTCTGTCTGCTGTCTTCTTTGCCCGTCCCCAATCTTCATGACTTTGCATTTGGCTGGATTGAATTCGAGAAGCCAGTTACTGGACTACATGTCTAGCCTGTCCAGGTCTCTTTGCAGTCCTGCCTCATCCTCATCCGACTTAATTCTTCTCATCAACTTCACATCATCTGCGAACAGGAACACTTCAGAGTCTATTCCTTCCATCATGTCGTTCACATATATCAAAAATAACACTGGTCCTAGAACTGACCCCTGTGGGACCCCGCTCGTCACAGGCGCCCACTGTGTGTGTGTGTGTGTTTGTGTGTGTGTGTGCGCGCGCGCGCGCCCCCCCACCTGCGCGCGCCCCCCCTCCTGCGCATGCTTGAGCGGGCGTGCATGCATGGATAATCTTGAATATGTTTTGAACGTGCTGGCATGCACTAGTGTACGTGTGGGAAGGAAAACTCAAACACGCTGTTAATATCTGTGAAAGTAATAATCTATGAGTACACTAGGGATATTTACAACATGAGTTGTATCACGTGTATAAAGCTAATTACACAGCACAGCTCATTAACGTTTACAGCTGTAACACATGCATGAAGCTAATTTCACAAACAAGGGTGGAGGTCGACCGTTCGTCACTGTAGGAGCTGCCAGCAGTCACCGGCTCTTCAACACGCAAGTTATACTTTTGTATCAATCAAATCACATATTACTCGGGTAGATAATTTCCAGTAGATCCTTCATGTGTTAACTCAAATCACCTACCAGTATGGTTTAAATAAGTGACCCACTGATCAGATCAGATAGACTGGTCCGAACCCTTGACTGGTCCGAACCCTTGACTGGTCCGAACCCTTGACTGGTCCGAACCCTTGACTGGTCCGAACCCTTGACTGGTCCGAACCCTTGACTGGTCCGAACCCTGGACTGGTTTCAACTTCTTGGGATCTTAATACTTGGGAATTCTTCGCTTGCCTAATTCTTGTGCACGACCTACTTCAACATTGAACAAATGTTACACGACCTATGACTGCTGCACCTCTCCTGCCAACGGTTTATAAGCTCCTTCTCAGCACGTATGCCGTATTCTATTCAAGATTGATGGACTGACCACATCGACTCAAGGTTGAGGGACTGATTACCTCATTCTCCTCCTGTTCTTCAAGATTCTCCTTTGTATGGACTGATGAAGCCACTGTGTGGCGAAACGTTTCCTCAATAAAGATACCCAAGAGTTGCACATGTGTCTAATTTATCAACATGTCGGTTCTCTGAACCATTCATCTACAAATCCCATATCATAAAAATCTTTGAAAGAGTCCTAAGATGCAAGATCACAACCCATATAGAAACCCATCAGTTACACAACCCAGGGCAACATGGGTTTAGAACAGGTCGCTCCTGTCTGTCTCAACTATTGGATCACTACGACAAGGTCCTAGATGCACTAGAAGACAAAAAGAATGCAGATGTAATATATACAGACTTCGCAAAAGCCTTCGACAAGTGTGACCATGGCGTAATAGCGCACAAAATGCGTGCTAAAGGAATAACAGGAAAAGTCGGTCGATGGATCTATAATTTCCTCACTAACAGAACACAGAGAGTAGTCGTCAACAGAGTAAAGTCCGAGGCAGCTACGGTGAAAAGCTCTGTTCCACAAGGCACAGTACTCGCTCCCATCTTGTTCCTCATCCTCATATCCGACATAGACAAGGATGTCAGCCACAGCACCGTGTCTTCCTTTGCAGATGACACCCGAATCTGCATGATAGTGTCTTCCATTGCAGACACTGCAAAGCTCCAGGCGGACATCAACCAAATCTTTCAGTGGGCTGCAGAAAACAATATGAAGTTCAACGATGGGAAATTTCAATTACTCAGATATGGTAAACATGAGGAAATTAAATCTTCATCAGAGTACAAAACAAATTCTGGCCACAAAATAGAGCGAAACACCAACGTCAAAGACCTGGGAGTGATCATGTCGGAGGATCTCACCTTCAAGGACCATAACATTGTATCAATCGCATCTGCTAGAAAAATGACAGGATGGATAATGAGAACCTTCAAAACTAGGGAGGCCAAGCCCATGATGACACTCTTCAGGTCGCTTGTTCTATCTAGGCTGGAATATTGCTGCACACTAACAGCACCTTTCAAGGCAGGTGAAATTGCCGACCTAGAAAATGTACAGAGAACTTTCACGGCGTGCATAGCGGAGATAAAACACCTCAATTATTGGGAGCGCTTGAGGTTCCTAAACCTGTATTCCCTGGAACGCAGGAGGGAGAGATACATGATTATATACACCTGGAAAATCCTAGAGGGACTAGTACCGAACTTGCACACGAAAATCACTCACTACGAAAGCAAAAGACTTGGCAGACGATGCACCATCCCCCCAATGAAAAGCAGGGGTGTCACTAGCACGTTAAGAGACCATACAATAAGTGTCAGGGGCCCGAGACTGTTCAACTGCCTCCCAGCACACATAAGGGGGATTACCAACAGACCCCTGGCAGTCTTCAAGCTGGCACTGGACAAGCACCTAAAGTCAGTTCCGGATCAGCCGGGCTGTGGCTCGTACGTTGGTTTGCGTGCATCCAGCAGCAACAGCCTGGTTGATCAGGCACTGATCCACCAGGAGGCCTGGTCACAGACCGGGCCGCGGGGGCGTTGACCCCCGGAACTCTCTCCAGGTAAACTCCAGGTAAACTCATTAATATTCGTCGCTTAATGTAACATGATTACTGACTGCAAAATTTATGCAACTTAATTCACGATGTAGATGTAATGTCATTTACAACACACAAACTCATCTTACACTGTATATGGATCACCACACTGATCACTAAACACTGTGACGACACTTCACTGCACAATGCCGGTCATTGTAGGTCTGACAACAGACCATCCTCCAGACAACTTTACAGGTGAACATTGAAATAGTATACAATACCTACAGGTTGATAAGTAAATAAGTAAGTTTATTCAGGTATACACAAATACAGTTACATAGATCATCATACATAGCACCATATGTGTAGAGAACCTAGCATTACCCAAAAAAAGTCATTATTTACATATGTAACACACACTTGGAACAGTTAAGCATCTTTATTCCGAAACGTATCGCCTACACAGTAGGCTTCTTCAGTCGAGTACAGAAAAGTTGGCAGAAGCAGTAGAGATGTGAAGACGATGTCACCCTTGAAGACAGTTCATCACCCTTGAAGACTCCTTCAAGGGTGATGGACTGACTACATCGTTTTCACATCTCTACTGCTTCTGCCAGCTTTTCTGTACTCGACTGAAGAAGCCTACTGTGTAGGCGAAACGTTTCGGAATAGGTACCTAACTGTTGTAAATGTGTGTTACTTACGAACTTCACAGGTATCATCATCGTTCACCTCCCTCTATTTCCGTCTTTCCCTCTGACTTGTCAACTGACTTGGATCATTTCTGGTTGGTTCACTTGATTTACCATCTATCAACAAAACGAAGGGTAATTAAAAATGTATATCGTTTATACTCCAATCAAGAATACGTTCATACGTCATATATGGATTAAAGTAAATTCTATTATATACGTGATATACACCCTAATTTGTATACAAACTGCTGACTTTATTGATTTACCAAACAGTAAGTAAGTACCTTAGCGTTAGCTATCCGATGTGGGTAGCATCCCGGAATGTTTATTTACTTTACATAGGAAAATTCATTTACTACATATACCTGGAGTTTACCTGGAGAGAGTTCCGGGGGTCAACGCCCCCGCGGCCCGGTCTGTGGCCAGGCCTCCATATCCCATGTTGAAGTTCATAGGTTTGAACCTAAAGCGTTATATATAGATTTTTACATAAGACTGGGTTTTGAAATTCCCTGAAAAAGAATAACAGCTCTTAGCCTCTAAATTCATTGATTTAAAACCAAGAAGGTACGCTCTTCAGGTCCTATGGAATATGCTATAGTCAGCATTCTGTTCAGCCTTAAACAGGCCCCTGTTTTCTACAAGAAACCATTTCCAGACAACTCCACCACCACTCTGGAGGCACTAGCTGGCAGTACCAGCTGGTGGTACCAGATGGCGGCATCAGTTGGCGGCATCAGTTGGCGGCATCAGTTGGCGGCATCAGTTGGCGGCATCAGTTGGCGGCATCAGTTGGCGGCATCAGCTGGCAGCACCAGCTGGTGGCAGCTGTTTGCGGCAACCAATAACCCGTTCTTAGACTCCTGTCAATACTCGTCTAGAAATGTAGAAACAATTGAATATTTTGAGACATTTGTGTGTCACAAGATGTTAAGCTGGTGAACTCGTGTGTAATAAAAACTGTTAGATCAATAAAACAGCTGGATCAATAAAACAGCTGGATCAATAAAAGAGCTGGATCAATAAAATTGCTGGATCAATAAAATAGCCGGGTCAATAAAGCAACCGGATCAATAAAACAGCCGGATCAATAAAACAGCCGGATCAATAAAACAGCCGGATCAATAAAATTGCTGGATCAATAAAATAGCCGGATCAATAAAACAGCCGGATCAATAAAACAGCCGGATCAATAAAACAGCCGGATCAATAAAATTGCATTGATCATCAAAGTACTTCAGTAAAACAAAAACATTTCCCAAGTAGTGTCGACAGACGATTTTTTTTAAATAAAAGAAACACCGAGATTTTCTAATTAAAGAAAAGAATAAAAATAGTTTTACACAAAGAACCAAGTAGACTACAGAGAACCACGATATATTCCAGTGAACCACGATATATTCCAGTGAACCACGATATATTCCAGTGAACCACGATATATTCCAGTGAATCACGATATATTCCAGTGAACCACGATATATTCCAGTGAACCACGATATATTCCAGTGAACCACGATATATTCCAGTGAACCACGATATATTCCAGTGAACCACGATATATTCCAGTGAACCACGATATATTCCAGTGAACCACGATATATTCCAGTGAATCACGATATATTCCAGTGAATCACGATATATTCCAGTGAACCACGATATATTCCAGTGAACCACGATATATTCCAGTGAACCACGATATATTCCAATGAACCACGATATATTCCAGTGAACCACGATATATTCCAGTGAATCACGATATATTCCAGTGAATCACGATATATTCCAGTGAACCACGATATATTCCAGTGAACCACGATATATTCCAGTGAATCACGATATATTCCAGTGAACCACGATATATTCCAGTGAACCACGATATATTCCAGTGAACCACGATATATTCCAGTGAACCACGATATATTCCAGTGAACCACGATATATTCCAGTGAACCACGATATATTCCAGTGAATCACGATATATTCCAGTGAACCACGATATATTCCAGTGAACCACGATATATTCCAGTGAACCACGATATATTCCAGTGAACCACGATATATTCCAGTGAATCACGATATATTCCAGTGAACCACGATATATTCCAGTGAACCACGATATATTCCAGTGAACCACGATATATTCCAGTGAATCACGATATATTCCAGTGAACCACGATATATTCCAGTGAACCACGATATATTCCAGTGAACCACGATATATTCCAGTGAACCACGATATATTCCAGTGAACCACGATATATTCCAGTGAATCACGATATATTCCAGTGAACCACGATATATTCCAGTGAACCACGATATATTCCAGTGAACCACGATATATTCCAGTGAACCACGATATATTCCAGTGAACCACGATATATTCCAGTGAATCACGATATATTCCAGTGAACCACGATATATTCCAGTGAACCACGATATATTCCAGTGAACCACGATATATTCCAGTGAACCACGATATATTCCAGTGAACCACGATATATTCCAGTGAACCACGATATATTCCAGTGAGCCACGATATATTCCAGTGAACCACGATATATTCAAGTGAATCACCATATATTCCAGTGAACCACGAAATATTCCAGTGAACCACGATATATTCAAGTGAATCACCATATATTCCAGTGAATCACGATATATTCCAGTGAACCACGATATATTCCAGTGAACCACGATATATTCCAGTGAACCACGATATATTCCAGTGAACCACGATATATTCCAGTGAACCACGATATATTCCAGTGAATCACGATATATTCCAGTGAACCACGATATAATCCAGTGAACCACGATATATTCCAGTGAACCACGATATATTCCAGTGAACCACGATATATTCCAGTGAATCACGATAAATTCCAGTGAATCACCATATATTCCAGTGAACCACGATATATTCCAGTGAACCACGATATATTCCGGTGAATCACCATATATTCCAGTGAACCACGATATATTCCAGTGAACCACGATATATTCCAGTGAACCACGATATATTCCAGTGAGCCACGATATATTCCAGTGAACCACGATATATTCAAGTGAATCACCATATATTCCAGTGAACCACGATATATTCCAGTGAACCACGATATATTCCAGTGAATCACGATATATTCCAGTGAACCACGACATATTCCAGTGAATCACGATATATTCCAGTGAATCACGATATATTCCAGTGAATCACGATATATTCCAGTGAACCACGATATATTTCAGTGAATCACGATATATTCCAGTGAACCACTATATATTCCAGTGAATCACGATATATTCCAGTGAACCACGATATATTCCAGTGAACCACGATATATTCCAGTGAATCACGATATATTCCAGTGAACCACGATATATTCCAGTGAATCACGATATATTCAGTGAACGACGATATATTCCAGTGAACCACGATATATTCCAGTGAACCACGATATATTCCAGTGAACCACGATATATTCCAGTGAATCACGATATATTCCAGTGAACCACGATATATTCCAGTGAATCACGATATATTCCAGTGAACGACGATATATTCCAGTGAACCACGATATATTCCAGTGAATCACGATATATTCCAGTGAACCACGATATATTCCAGTGAATCACGATATATTCCAGTGAACCACGATATATTCCAGTGACCCACGGTATATTCCAGTGACCCACGGTATATTCCAGTGACCCACGGTATATTCCAGTGACCCACGGTATATTCCAGTGAACCACGATATATTCCAGAGAAACACGATATATTCCAGTGACCCACGATATATTCCAGTGACCCACGATATATTCCAGTGAACCACGATATATTCCAGTGAGCCACGGTATATTTCAGTGACCCACGGTATATTCCAGTGACCCACGGTATATTCCAGAGAACCACGATATATTCCAGTGAACCACGATATATTCCAGTGAACCACGATATATTCCAGTGAACCACGATATATTCCAGTGAGCCACGGTATATTCCAGTGACCCACGGTATATTACAGAGAACCACGATATATTCCAGAGAATCACGATATATTCCAATGAACCACGATATATTCCAGCGAGCCACGGTATATTCCAGTGACCCACGGTATATTCCAGAGACCCACGGTATATTCCAGTGACCCACGGTATATTCCAGTGACCCACGGTATATTCCAGTGACCCACGGTATATTCCAGTGACCCACGGTATATTCCAGAGACCCACGGTATATTCCAGAGACCCACGGTATATTCCAGTGACCCACGGTATATTCCAGTGACCCACGGTATATTCCAGTGACCCACGGTATATTCCAGTGACCCACGGTATATTCCAGAGAATCACGATATATTCCAGTGAACCACGATATATTCCAATGACCCACGGTATATTCCAGTGACCCACGGTATATTCCAGTGAGCCACGGTATATTTCAGTGACCCACGGTATATTCCAGTAACCCACGGTATATTCCAGATAACCACGATATATGCGCAAAGAACCATTGAAAAAAATGATGAAGCAGACACAGTAAAGAAGTAGAGACAATAATAAAGTAGTTCAACAACAAATTAAACACATCGTAGACATTCAGAATCACGAACCAAACTGACACAGTTATGAAGCTGACACAGTTATGAAGCTGACACAGTTATGAAGCTGGCACAGTTATGAAGCTGACACAGTTATGAAGCTGACACAGTTATGAAGCTGGCACAGTTATGAAGCTGATACAGTTATGAAGCTGACGCAGTTATGAAGCTGACACAGTTATGAAGCTGACACAGTTATGAAGCTGACACAGTTATGAAGCTGACACAGTTATGAAGCTGACACAGTTATGAAGCTGACACAGTTATGAAGCTGACACAGTTATGAAGCTGACACAGTTATGAAGCTGACACAGTTATGAAGCTGACACAGTTATGAAGCTGACACAGTTATGAAGCTGACACAGTTATGAAGCTGACACAGTTATGAAGCTGACACAGTTATGAAGCTGACACAGTTATGAAGCTGACACAGTTATGAAGCTGGCACAGTTATGAAGCTGACACAGTTATGAAGCTGACACAGTTATGAAGCTGGCACAGTTATGAAGCTGACACAGTTATGAAGCTGACACAGTTATGAAGCTGACACAGTTATGAAGCTGACACAGTTATGAAGCTGGCACAGTTATGAAGCTGACACAGTTATGAAGCTGGCACAGTTATGAAGCTGACACAGTTATGAAGCTGACACAGTTATGAAGCTGACACAGTTATGAAGCTGACACAGTTATGAAGCTGACACAGTTATGAAGCTGACACAGTTATGAAGCTGACACAGTTATGAAGCTGACACAGTTATGAAGCTGGCACAGTTATGAAGCTGGCACAGTTATGAAGCTGACACAGTAATGAAGCTGGCACAGTTATGAAGCTGACACAGTTATGAAGCTGACACAGTTATGAAGCTGGCACAGTTATGAAGCTGACACAGTTATGAAGCTGACACAGTTATGAAGCTGACAAGCTAGACAAAGAACAATGGTCCGGACAAAGAACCGCGATCCAGACAAAGAACCACGATCCAGACAAAGAACCACGATCCAGACAAAGAACCACGATCCAGACAAAGAACCACGATCCAGACAAAGAACCACGATCCAGACAAAGAACCAAGATCCAGACAAAGAATCACGATCCAGACAAAGAACCACGATCCAGACAAAGAACCACGATCCAGACAAAGAACCACGATCTAGACAAAGAACTAAGATCTAGACAAAGAACCATGATCCAGATAAAGAACCACGATTCAGACAAAGAACCAAGATCCAGACAAAGAATCAAGATCTAGACACGAAGAATCACAGAGGAAAGGAAAGAACCCAGGTGCGGCCCAGGAAGCCAGGGAAAGGGAAACAATTACTGGATGTTCCCAAAATACCCTGAAAAGCAATGTTGGCAGCCTGGGGATGATCACAGCGAGACTTTCCTGCTCTCGCCTGAGGGAACAGTTATGTAAATGAGATTCCCAGAAACGTTGGCGGAAGAACAGACTCCTTTACGCGTACACACGAACGTGTGCACGTGTTCACATATCCGCGTCCAGATGTTCATTCATTTGTGTGCAGATGTTCATGTATGTACAGTGTGTGTGTGTGTGTGTGTGTGTGTGTGTGTGTGTGTGTGTGTGTGGGTGTGGGTGTGTGTGTGTGTGTGTGTGTGTGTGTGTGTGCGCGTACGCAGTTCAAAGGCGTGTGCATTTGTTTATACGAGCGTATGCCGGTGTTCACAAGTGTTCACTCCAACGTGCGCAAGTGTTCACACTAGCGTATGCAGTTGTCCATATATATCCTCCTCAGAGGTTGCAACCTCCCTTTGGTGAAAAGAATAAGGTAAATCACAGTGTTGTACTAGAAACATTGCCTGGACGCACGCTAGCTCAACAAATAAATGCTAAAGATTTAATTAGGGATCTGTGAAAAAGTTGAAGACTTGATATTCACTAACAACGAGGAACTAATCAAGAGTTATAACGACGGCAAATACAATATACTCCGATCACAACCTTTGAGAAATATAAACAAATGTACATTCAGAGGTGGACAACTCGAAAAATATTAAACAAATAGGGATATTCAGTAAATTTAAACCACGGTACTGGCGGGGATTGGACTCTCAATCGTCTCATTACGATTTCGTGAGAACTGGCTGAGACAACAAAAAATGGACATTCCTAGCCAATTCACTTATGGAAAAGCTGAATTACAGCAGCACACAAGGTCTGCAGAAAATACGCTCCGGTCAGAAAATCAACAAGACCAAATATAAAAGAGATCGTAGAATATACAGAAGAAAAAGAGGGACTGAATTACTTAAAAACGAGAATGACAGGAAAGATATGTTTTGACTGGAGTTTGTTGATATATATCACAAATTTAAAAGTTCCTACCAGACGCAAAAAGATGCCATCCAGGATATTTGAGAAAAAATCTGTACGTGTGCCAAATCCAAATTAAGAACTATTCGTACAACTGGTACGTTAATTACAATGTTCATATACTAACGACGGAAAAGAAATGAGCGAAATTTTAAAAGACCTGTATAAAGCAACGTTTGACAATTCATTAAATGAAATACTGGAGACTGCAAAAATGTTATCCGTTACCTTGCTATGCCAGACAAATTATGTATCATCCATGAACATTAATCCAGTAGTAGTATTATAAACAAAGAAAGCGCTAAACCGACAAGGGATTAATCCAGCAGAATTCGAAAAATTGAAACATGCTTACATATGCAGCACCTGGGCCAGATTCAGCCAGTTCCTTGTTTTCAAAGAAATGCAAAATAACACTAACAAGAGCACTTAGTATCCTTTATAGAAATACCTTGGATCTATGTTAAATCCGAGAGGACATTAAAACAGTACAGAAAGCTCTTCTGCACAAAGGAGGCAGTAGTGTGTTGACAAAAAAACAAAACTACAGACCAGTTGACCAAAAATCGCAGACAAAGTCTTCGAAAAGGAGATGAAATACCATATTAACTTTATTGACAAGCACGACATGCATAACCCAGACCAACATGGACTTAAAACAAAGATCATGCTTGTCGCAACCATTACCTTATTACCACAATATTAAGGAGGCATTGGAATAAAGCCATAATGCAAGTATGGTCTACATGGATCGTGTGAATGCATTCGACAAATGGGATCATGGAGTGACAACACAAAATGAGATTCATGGGTATAAGTGGAAAAGCAGGCAAATGAATTTCCAATTTTCTGACGAATGGAGCGCAAAGAGTAAGCCAAACAAATTCTAGCATTAGCAGAGTGAAAACGAAGTACCCAAAGTCACAGTCCTGGTCCCTTTCCTGTGTCTTACCTTCATAATGGACGGATAAAAACATTAGCCACACCATGTCATCAGCTGCAGACGATAACGAAATAAGCATGAAAATCACTTCTATAGCAGACACGGAACATTGCAAGATACTGTAAGCAGAGTCTTCCAGCGGGCAGTATTGAATAATAGGCCTCAAAAGAGGCACAAAGAAAAACGTAGGAGCCTCACTAGATATACACATATGAAAGACCTGGGTGCAATAATGTCACTTGACCTCTCACTTAAAGATCACATTAACGCAAATTTTGCAAAACTCAGGAATATAATATGGTTGATAATGAAAAATTTCGAAACAAAGGGAATAAAGCCCATGGTGAAATATTCATGTCATTTCAAAGGAAAGATAAAGATGTGGAAAAGAGAGACTGTTTAAGGCCTGCATCAAACCAAAAAAGTATTCAAACTGATGGGAACACTTCAAATTTTCTGAAGTTTGAGTTCCCAAACTTCAGAAGTTAATGAGGTGGTTAGGACATTTAGAGAGGATGGTGCAAAATAAGAGGACTTAGAGAGTATATGAATCTATGGTGGACGGAAGAAGGGATAGGGTCGTCTTAGGAAACGTTGAAAGGGGAGGGGAAGGGGTAAGAAAGTTGTGTACACAAGAGGCTTGGACATTAACTGGCGTGGGAACACGTTACGTATGAGTGGAGGGAAGTATATTGTATGACGTGCTAGAGAGCAAGGTAAAAATTTAAGAAAGGATACAGGGAAACCGGTTAGCCAGACTTGAGTTCTAGAGGTGAGAGTACATTGCCTGCGCTTTAAAGGAGGGGAGAGATGCTGCAGTTTGGAGGGCATATGAGCTGTAATATCTGCGCGGGACACACACACACACACACACACACACACACACAAAGTGGTGGAACACATTGAAAAGATTGGGCTCATACATGACAGTCAGCACGGCTTCAGAGATGGGAAATCCTGTGTCACAAATCTACTTGAGTACTACGATAAGGTAACAGAAGACAGGAGAGAGAGGGATGGGTAGATTGCATCTTTTTAGACTGCAAGAAGGCTTTTGACACAGTACCGCACAAGAGACTGGTGCAAAAATTAGAGGAGCAGGCAGGAATAACGGAGAAAGTACTGCAATAGATCAGAGAATACCTGACAGGAAGGAAACAACGAGTGTTGGTACGTGATGAAGTGTCGGAGTGGGCGAATGTGTCGAGTGGGGTTCCACAGGGTTCATTTCTAGACCCGGTGCTGTTTCTTGTATACGTGAATGACATGGTGGAAGGAATAGATTCATTAGTGTCACTGTTCGCTGATGGTGTGAAACTGATGAGGAGAATACAAGTGGGCGAGGATCAGTTAAGATTACAAGGGGATCTGGACAAACTGCAAGTATGACCCGACAAATGGCTGGAGTTTAACCCCAGTAAGTGTAAGGTCATGAAGATTGGGGAAGGACGCAGAAGACCGCAGACGGAGTACAGGTTAGGAAACCATCAGCTGCAAACGTCAATTAAAGAAAAGGGTCTTGGGGTAAGCATTATAAAGAACATGTCCCCTGAGGCACACATCAATCAAATAACTGTTGCAGCATATGGAGATTGGCAAACCTGAGATTGGCGTTTAGACATCTGAGTAAAGAGTCATTCACGACACTGTACACAGTGTACGTAAGGCCTATACTGGAATATGCAGCGCCAGTATGGAACCCTCACTTAGTCAAACACGTCACGAAATTAGAGAAATTGCAAAAATTTGCAACACGATTAGTTCCGGAACTGAGGGGTGTGTCTTATGAGGAGAGGTTAATGGAACTCAACCTGATGACACTAGAGGATAGGAGGGATAGAGGGGACATGATAACAACGTATAAAATACTAAGAGGCATTGACAAAGTGGACAAGGATGGAATGTTTCAGAGATGGGATACAGAAACAAAGGGATACAATTGGAAGCTGAAAACCTAGATGAGTCATAGGGATGTTAGGAAGTATTTCTTTAGTCTTAGAGTTGTCAGGAACTGGAATAATCTGGAGAGTGAAGTAGTGGAAGCAAGTTCCATAAATAGCTTTAAGAAGAGGTACGCCAAATATCATGGAGCAGGGAGAGAGTGAATTAGTATCGACCAGTGAAGAGGCGGTGCCAGGAGCTATGACTCGATCCCTGCAACCACATATAGGTGAGTACATATAAGCGAGTGTACACACACGCGCACACACTCGTGTGAACACTTGTACTTGCCTCTGTTTATCTTGAAGGCTTTTACACTTGCCCCAGGAATGTTTGATAGCTTCTAGTAGAAAGTTTAATAGCCTATTGCAGGAACACCAATGTTGATACACCGTGGTCGTATCGTGCCCAAGGCGCCCCTGCTTACACTAGGTTTAATTTAGGCATCGATCTCTCTCCGGAATGTTACATTATGTGATGACTTAGAAGTAGGCCCTCGAGTGGAGAGAGAGAGAGAGAGAGAGAGAGAGAGAGAGAGAGAGAGAGAGAGAGAGAGAGAGAGAGAGAGAGAGAGAGAGAGAGAGATGACAGGACTCCAGAAAATTTTGCAAGAATTGCTGGCTACACCTCATGGATGAGAAGAGACAGGCAAGGGCAAGGAGGTGGTGTTGCTGTGTGCTTCTCTAAAAGTGTTCATGCCCAGCACATAGATGTTGCCACCCCTACACATCTTGAAATGATGTTCTTCAAGCTCTGTATAAACACTAGTACCTCTGTACTAGCATGTGCTATGTACAGACCTCAGTGGCAACACGCACACCCTATCAACATCCTAATGGAAAATATTGACTCCCTTCTGCTACAACACAACTGTCAACATATTATAATTGTTGGTGACCTCAACCAGCACCTTATACAGAGGGACTTTGATGACCTTCTTGCAGTGTTTGACATGAGAAACTTTGTTGATTTCCCTACTCATATCTCTGGCTCCTCCCTTGACCCAGTAGTGAGTGATCTGGCACAAGACATAGTCACTTGTCAACCCCTCGGCTACATTGGATCGTCTGACCACAAGGCTGTTTTTACCACACTTAAGATCCCAACAGAACGAGGTGAGGAGTCCACACGCACAACCTGGCTATGGGAAAGAGGTAATTGGCCAGCCCTTTGCTCTGAGCTCGCCACCACCGACTGGAATGCTCTTCTCCAGGGGGATGTTGACAACCAAGTGAAAGCCTTCACTGGACACATCCTTAATCTGCAACAAGAACACATTCCTCACCGGCAATATGTGACAAAGCCTACAGATCAGCCTTGGTTTGGCTTTCGTTGTAGAGAGGCTCCTACTGCTAAGTAGAAAGCATGGCGAAGGTATAAGAGACATCCTACCACCTATAACAGGAACTTGCACATGCAAGCCTGTAGGCATATGGGTGATGTTCAAAAGTGGGCCATTGCTAGATGGGAGATGGACACTAAAAGAAAGTTAGCATCAGGTAGGGTAGGCTCCAAAACCTGGTGGTCCCTGGTCAAGGACAGACAAGGTTATCTGCCTGATGAACTTATTCCACCTCTAAATCGACAGGATGGGACCACCTCTACTAGTAGTCAAGAGAAGGCGGACCTCTTTGCTGAACAGTTTGCTACCAAAATGCAAGTTCCTGATCCAGCAAGGGACCCTCCTTGGCTAGCTGCAAGAACTGTGTCAAAACTGTCAGTGGTGACAATAAAGCAGGAGGAGGTGCATTTCCTACTTAAATCACTTGACCAAGAAAAGGCTGTGGGCCCAGACAAGTTGAGCCCAAGATTTCTGAGAAGATGTGCAGACCAGCTGGCAGCACCTCTAACTCGCATCTTTCAGCACTGCCTAGTACAGTGTAAATGGCGCTCTCCATGGAAAGAGGCAAATGTAGTCCCTGTTCACAAAAAGAAGAGCAGAGCAGAAATCAGCAACTACAGACCAGTGTCACTCCTGTCAATCACTGGTAAGATCCTTGAGACAATAATCTCAAGACAAATGACAGATTTTTTTGACTACCACTCACTACTTTGTGATCGTCAATATGGCTTCAGGAAAGGTTACTCTGCTGCTGATCTGTTGTTAAACCTCTCCACTAAGTGGCACCAGTCACTGGATGAATCCAAAGTCAGCTGTGTGGTAGCACTTGACATTGCTGGCGCTTTCGACCGGGGGTGTGGCACCAGGGCCTCTTAGCAAAACTTCAAGCACTGGGAATTGCAGGCTCTACGCTATGTCTCCTCAGTGATTACCTTCATGGTAGATCTCTAAGTGTAGTCCTCAATGGAATGGAATCAGCAAGGCATCCTATTGGGGCAAGCGTTCCACAAGGAAGCGTGCTGGGTCCACTGTTATGGAATGTCTACTTCAACGACCTTCTTCATCTCATCCCAGAATCACATGCATATGCAGACGACTGTACACTGACATTCACTTATCCAAGAGAAGAAATGCCAGCTGCTCTAAGCTACATCAATCACCAGCTGAGAGCTATATCAGCTTGGGGAAATAGATGGCAAGTAACATTTGCACCTGAGAAAACGCAAATGATGATCGTCTCTAGGCACCATGATGGTAATGCTGGTGCAGTAGTAAGGATGAATGGGAGGATGTTGGCACCTGGAGAAGAAGTTTATATCCTTGGGGTGAAATTTGACTCCAAACTAACCATGAAGAACCATGTTGTAAATCTTGCATACAAGGCAACCAGGAAGCTTACAGCACTTCGCCGTATCTCCCATCTGGTTGACAGTAGGGGTTGCAAGATCCTGTACGAGGCACAAGTACGCTTGCACCTTGAGTATGCTCCACTTTCTTGGTTTGCCTGCCCCCCTCTCATCTGCGACTGCTTGACAGAGTAGAGAACAGAGCAAGACGTCTCATCTCTCGCCAGGACCCATCCTGGATAGATCTGTCATTTCAGCAGAGCCTTCAACATAGGAGGGATGTGGGTGGCCTTACTGTTATGTACAAGGCCAATATTGTCAAAACACCACATTTGGATCCACTTCGAGGACAGCGTGAAACAAGCTTTTATGCCACAAGACGGGCAGAAAGCAGCAACTTCACTCTGGCTGTACCCTTCTCCAGAACATCACTCCATCTGAGATCATACATACCCAGGATGACTCGAGTATGGAACACATTCGTACAGGATAATGATGTCAACGAGATAAAGTCAGTTGATCAAATGAAAATGCTGGCCCACAGATGGCTCCAACTTCATCCTGTTTCCTGCTTGTATGTCTCATATCAATAAAACTGCTTTCAAATGAGCTGATGTAGGTAACAGCTCTTAGCTTGCCAATAAAGTTAGGAATCCTTAACCTGTAAATAGCTGTCAATAAAGCTAGGGATCCTTAACCTTGTCAAACCCTGTGTAAAAAAAAAGAGAGAGAGAGAGAGAGAGAGAGAGAGAGAGAGAGAGAGAGAGAGAGAGAGAGAGAGAGAGAGAGAGAGAGAGAGAGAGAGAGAGAGAGAGAGAGAGAGAGAGAGAGAGAGAGAGAGAGAGAGAGAGAGAGAGAGAGAGAGAGAGAGAGAGTACCTCTAGTACCTCTGTACTAGCATGTGCAATGTACTGACCTCAGATCCCATCAACTTCCTAATGGAAAATATTGACTCCCTTCTGCTACAACACAACTGTCAAATTATCATAATTGTTGGTGACCTCAACCAACAACTTATGCAGAGGGACTTTGATGACCTTCTTGCAGTGTTTGACATGAGATACTTTGTTGATTTCCCTACTCACAACTCTGGCTCCTCCCTTGACCCAGTAGCGAGTGATCTGGCAGAAGGCATAGTCACTTGTCAACCCCTCGGCTATGTTGGATCGTCTGACCAAAAGGCTGTTTTTACCACACTTAAGATCCCAACAGAACGAGGTGAGGAGTTCACACGCACAACCTGGCTGTGGGAAAGAGGTAATTGGCCAGCCCTTCGCTCTGAGCTCGCCGCCACCGATTGGAATGCTCTTCTCCAAGGGGATGTTGACAACCAAGTGAAAACCTTCACTGGACACATCCTTAATCTACAACAAGAACGCATTCCTCACCGGCAATATGTGACGAAGCCTACGGATCAGCCTTGGTTTGGCTTTCGTTGTAGAGAGGCTACTACTGCTAAGTACAAAGCATGGCGAAGGAATAAGAGACATCCTACCACCTATAACAGGAACTTGCACAGGCAAGCCTGTAGACATATGGGTGATGTTCAAAAGTGGGCCATTGCTAAATGGGAGATGGACACTAAAAGAAAGCTAGCATCAGGTAGGGCAGGCTCCAAAACCTGGTGGTCCCCGGTCAAGGACAGACAAGGTTATCTGCCTGATGAACTCATTCCACCTCTAAATCGACAGGATGGGAGAGGGCGACCTCTTTGCTGAACACTTTGCTTCCAAAGTGCAAGTTCCTGATCCAGCAAGGGACCCTCCTTGGCTAGCTGCAAGAACTGTGCCAAACTGTCAGTGGTGACAATAAGGCAGGAGGAGGTGCATTTCCTTCTTAAATCGCTTGACCAAGAAAAGGCTGTGGGCCCAGACAAGTTGAGCCCAAGATTGCTGAGAAGATGTGCAGACCAGCTAGCAGCACCTCTAACTGGCATCTTTCAGCACTGCCTAGTACAGTGTAAATGACCCTCTCTGTGGAAAGAGGCAAATGTAGTCCTTGTTCACAAAAAGAAGAGCAAAGCAGAAATCAGCAACTACAGACCAGTGTCACTCCTGTCAATCACTGGTAAGATCGTTGAGACAATAATCTCGAGACAAATGAAAGAGTGTTTTGACTATCACGCACTACTTTGTGATCGTCAATATGGCTTCAGGAAAGGTTACTCTGCTGCTGATCTGTTGTTAAACCTCTCCACTAAGTGGCACCAGTCACTGGATAAATCCAAAGTCAGCTGTGTGGTAGCACTTGACATTGCTGGCGCTTTGGAAGGGGTGTAGCACCAGGGCCTCTTAGCAAAACTTCAAGCACTGGGAACTACAGGCTCTACGCTATGTCTCCTCAGTGATTACCTTCATGATAGATCTCTAAGTGTAGTTCTCAATGGAACGGAATCAGCAAGACATCCTATTGCGGCAAGTGTTCCACAAGAAAGCGTGCTGGGACCATTGTTATGGAATGTCTACTTCAACGACCTTCTTCATCTCATCCCAGAATCACTTGCATATGCAGACGACTGCATACTGACATTCACTTATCCAAGAGAAGAAATGCCAGCTGCTCTAAGCTACATCAATCACCAGCTAAGAGCTATATCAGCTTGGGGAAATAGATGGCAAGTAACATTTGCACCTGAGAAAACGCAAATGATGATCGTCTCTAGGCACCATGATGGTAATGCTGGTGCAGTAGTAAGGATGAATGGGAGGGTGTTGGCACCTGGAAAAGTTGATATCCTTGGAGTGAAATTTGACTCAAAACGGACCATGAAGAACCATGTTGTAAATCTCGCAAACAAGGCTGCCAGGAAGCTTACAGCACCTCGACGTATCTCGCATCTGCTTGACAGTAGGGGTTGCAAGATTCTGTACGAGGCACAAGTACGCTCACACCTTGAGTATGCTCCACTTTCTTGGTTTGCCTGCCCCCCTCTCATCTGCGACTGCTTGACAGAGTAGAGAACAGAGCAAGACGTCTCATCTCTCGCCAGGACCCATCCTGGATAGATCTGTCATTTCAGCAGAGCCTTCAACATAGGAGGGATGTGGGTGGCCTTACTGTTATGTACAAGGCCAATATTGTCAAAACATCACATTTGGATCCACTTCGAGGACAGCGTGAAACAAGCTTTTATGCCACAAGACGGGCAGAAAGCAGCAACTTCACTCTGGCTGTACCCTTCTCCAGAACATCACTCCATCTGAGATCACACATTCCCAGGATGACTCGAGTATGGAACACATTCCTACAGGATAATGATGTCAACGAGATAAAGTCAGTTGATCAAATGAAAATGCTGGCCCACAGATGGCTCCAACTTCATCCTGTTCCGTACTTGTATGTCTCATAACAATAAAAATTCTTTCAAATGAGCTGATGTAGGTAACAGCTCCTAGCTTGCCAATAAAGTTAGGAATACTTAACCTGTAATATACCTGTCAATAAAGCTAGGGATCCTGAACCTTGTCAAACCCTGTGAAAAAAAAAAGGGAGCGAGAGAGAGAGAGAGAGAGAGAGAGAGAGAGAGAGAGAGAGAGAGAGAGAGAGAGAGAAAGAGTGAAAGAAAAAATTTTTTAAACCTCTCCACTAAGTGGCACCAGTCACTGGATGAATCCATAGTCAGCTGTGTGGTAGCACTGGACATTGTTGGTGCTTTCGACCGGGGGTGGCACCAGGGCCTCTTAGCAAAACTGCAAGGTCTGGGAATTGCAGGCCCTACGCTATGTCTCCTCAGTGACTGCCTTCATGGTAGATATCTAAAGGTAGTTCTCAATGAAACAGAATCAGCAAGACATCCTATCGGGGCAAGTGTTCCACAAGGAAGTGTTCTGGGACCATTGTTATGGAATGTCTACTTCAATGATCTTCCTCATCTCATCCCAGAATCCCACGCATATGCAGACGACTGTACACTGACATTCACTTATCCAAGAGAAGAAATGTCAGCTGCTCAAAGCTACATCAATCACCAGCTAAGAGCTATATCAACTTGGGAAAATAGATGGCAAGTAACATTTGCACCTGAGAAAACACAAATCATGATCTCTAGGCACCATGATGGTAATGCTGGTGCAGCAGTAGGGATGAATGGGAGGGTGTTGGCACCTGAGGAAGAAGTTGATATCCTTGGGGTGAAATTTGACTCCAAACTGACCATGAAAAACCACGTTGTAAATCTTGCAAACAAGACAGCCAGGAATCTTACAGCACTTCGACGTATCTCGCATCTGCTTGACAGCAGGGGTTGCAAGATTTTGTACGACACACAAGTACGCTCACACCTTGAGTATGCCCGACTTTCTTGGTTCGCTTGTGCTCCCCCTTCTCATCTGCGACTGATTGACCGAGTAGAGAACAGAGCAAGACGTCTCATCGCTCGCCTGGTCCAATCCGTGATAGATCTATCATTTCAGGAGAGCCTTCAACTCAAGAGGGATGTGGGTGGCCATACTGTTATGTACAAGGTCAATATTGTCAAAGTACCACACTTGGATCCATTTCGAGGACAGCGTGAAGCAAGCTTCTATACCACAAGACGGGCAGAAAGCAGCAACTTCACTCTGGCTGTACCCTTCTCCAGCCAACAGAAAGAGGTGAGGAGTCCACACGCACAACCTGGCTATAGGAAAGAGGTAATTGGCCAGCCTATCGCTCTGAGCTCGCCACCACCGATTGGAATGCTTTTATCCAAGGGGATGTTGACAACCAAGTGAAAGCCTTCACTGGACACATCCTTAATCTACAACAAGAACACATTCCTCACCGGCAATATGTGACGAAGCCTACGGATCAGCCTTGGTTTGGCTTTCGTTGTAGAGAGGCTGCTACTGCTAAGTACAAAGCATGGCGAACGTATAAGAGACATCCTACCACCTATAACAGGAACTTGCACAGGCAAGCCTGTAGACATATGGGCGATGTTCAAAAGTGGGCCATTGCTAAATGGGAGGTGGACACTAAAAGAAAGCTAGCATCAGGTAGGGTAGGTTCCAAAACCTGGTGGTCCCCGGTCAAGGACAGACAAGGTTATCTGCCTGATGAACTCATTCCACCTCTAAATCGACAGGATGGGACCACCTTTACTAGTAGTCAAGAGAAGGCGGACCTCTTTGCTGAACACTTTGCTACCAAAATGCAAGTTCCTGATCCAGCAAGGGACCCTCCTTGGCTAGCTGCAAGAACTGTGTCAAAACTGTTAGTGGTGACAATAAGGCAGGAGGAGGTGCATTTCCTTCTTAAATCGCATGACCAAGAAAAGGCTGTGGGCCCAGACAAGTTGAGCCGAAGATTGCTGAGATGTGCAGACCAGCTAGCAGCACCTCTAACTGGCATCTTTTAGCACTGCCTAGTACAGTGTAAATGGCCCTCTCTATGGAAAGAGGCAAATGTAGTCCCTGTTCACAAAAATAAGAGCAAAGCAGAAATCATCAACTACAGACCAGTGTCACTCCTGTCAATCACTGGTAAGATCCTTGAGAGAATAATCTCGAGACAAATGACAGAGTTTTTTGACTATCACTCACTACTTTGTGATCGTCAATATGGCTTCAGGAAAGGTTACTCTGCTGCTGATCTGTTGTTAAACCTCTCCACTAAGTGGCACCAGTCACTGGATGAATCCAAAGTCAGCTGTGTGGTAGCACTGGACATTGCTGGCGCTTTCGACCGGGTGTGGCACCAGGGCCTCTTAGCAAAACTTCAAGCACTTGGAATTACAGGCTCTACGCTATGTCTCCTCAGTGATTACCTTCATGGTAGATCTCTAAGTGTAGTTCTCAATGGAACGGAATCAGCAAGACATCCTATTGGGGCAAGTGTTCCACAAGGAAGTGTTCTGGGACCATTGTTATGGAATGTCTACTTCAATGATCTTCCTCATCTCATCCCAGAGTCCCACGCATATGCAGACGACTGTACACTGACATTCACTTATCCAAGAGAAGAAATGTCAGCTGCTCAAAGCTACATCAATCACCAGCTAAGAGCTATATCATCTTGGGGAAATAGATGGCAAGTAACATTTGCACCTGAGAAAACACAAATGATGATCTCTAGGCACCATGATGGTAATGCTGGTGCAGCAGTAAGGATGAATGGGAAAGTGTTGGCACCTGAGGAAGAAGTTGATATCCTTGGGGTGAAATTTGACTCCAAACTGACCATGAAAAACCACGTTGTAAATCTTGCAAACAAGACATCCAGGAATCTTACAGCACCTCGACGTATCTCGCATCTGCTTGACAGCAGGGGTTGCAAGATTTTGTGCGAGGCACAAGTACGCTCACACCTTGAGTATGCCCCACTTTGTTGGTTCGCTTGTGCTCCCCCTTCTCATCTGCGACTGCTTGACCGAGTAGAGAACAGAGCAAGACGTCTCATCTCTCGCCTGGACCAATCCTGGATAGATCTGTCATTTCAGAAGAGCCTTCAACACAGGAGGGATGTGGGTGGCCTTACTGTTATGTACAAGGCCAATATTGTCAAAGTACCCCACTTGGATCCACTTTGAGGACAGCGTGAAGCAAGCTTCTATACCACAAGACGGAGAGAAAGCAGCAACTTCACTCTGGCTGTACCCTTCTCCAGAACATCACTTCATCTGAGATCCTATTTACCAAGGATGACTCGAGTATGGAACACATTCGTACAGGATAATGATGTCAACGAGATAAAGTCAGTTGATCAAATGAAAATGCTGGCCCACAGATGGCTCCAACTTCATCCTGTTACTTGTATGTTTCATAACAATGAAAATGCTTTCAAATGAGCTGATGTAGCTAACAGCTCTTAGCTTGTCAATAAAGTTAAGAGTCCTTATCCTAACTTTATCAAACCCTGTGTAAAAAAAAAAAAGAGGAAGGAGAGAGTGAGAGAACGGAAGAGAAAGGAATGTGACAGACTGGGAGGGGGAGAGAGAGGAGAGAGACGGGAGAGAGGAGACAGACGGGAGAGAGAGACGGGAGAGACAGGAGAGAGAGAGAGAGAGAGAGAGAGAGAGAGAGAGAGAGAGAGAGAGAGAGAGAGAGAGAGAGAGAGAGAGAGAAAGGATGAACTACTGATTTAGGAAACGTGGAGCTCTGAGGAGACAATGTAGCAAAGACAAAGGCAACAAGTACAGGCAAGGAAATAAGAGAAATAGGCCACAGTCTTCCACATAACGCACGATGATCAAGAAAGGGGTACGAGGTCAAAAATAGAACAGTAACGCAAATCCTGGAGGAAGCAGCAGAGCGAGAAAATTTAACGAAGGTAGAACTACTGAACGTGGTAGCCTTGAATTCCAAAGATATTAACTGCGTGGGAGAACTGGGAATAACAAGGAGGGCAAGTAAAAATTCAGAGAATATCTATTGTAGCAGAAAAGAGCATTTACATTAGCCAACACTTTAAAAACACCACAAAACTACGAAAGGAGAATAAATGGGTAAGATCTGGATCTGGTCTTCACACTAAGTAGACAGACAAAATCAAAGAGAATGGAAATAACTTTTAGGAGTCTGTGACTACAAAGTCATACATTTCGACTACCTGAAGGAAGTAATGATGCAAAGAAGCGATAGTAGAGTCGCCATAAAAAAAAAAACTAAGAAAAGTTATTATACACAAATTAGCGTGTTTTTAACTGACTTTCAGTGTGGAAAATAAAATGGATGACAAGACAGTACAAAAGATGACAGTATATAGTCAAAGTATTCTAGGAAGTCAGAAAAGTTTGTAACAGCGTTGACAGAAATGCAAAGAACAGTGAACCTAGAAAAGCATTAAGATAAAATCCATAAGCAAAAGTACTGAAAACCTATAAAAGACTGCTAGCAGAACAACTAGGAATGACTATGCTAATATTAGAAAGGAATCATGAAGACAAATTGAAAGCCTCATAGCAGAAAAGGCTATAACAGACGCAAGGTTGATGAGCAGCCGAGTATTACGGAAGTTGACAGTTAAAAAAAAATCGATAATGGAAGGTTCAAAGTCATCACACAGGAATCATGGAGAGATACCAGGAAGGTTTGAAAGGGACGAACAGCGAAGATTAAAAGAAATTCCATTGACAAAGGAGAAAGTGAGTTACTAAGTAAATTGGATGCAACGAACTCACTGGGACAAGTAAAGGTACCTTCATGAATGTTTCGGAATGGAGGAAAGGAATTGTGCAATGTGTGGCGAGTGCCCATAAAAGGACGACTACCAGACACCTGGAAACCTGCTGATGCCATCCCAGCAAACATGGAATAAAATAGATTAGCATACTAGCTAAGGCACTAGAAAAGAAGATAATAAGTAAGGAGATACACAAGTGATAACCAGCATGAGTTCAGAGATGGCAATTCTTGTATTAAGAGGAAAGTGACAAATAATGTAAGAGATGGGTAGATGGACTTCCATCCTCAACTGTATGAAAGCATAATGAATAAGACCTGTTCAACACCCGAGTATCTGGGTTGTGAAGACGTTTCGCCAACCAGTGGCTATTTTCTGATTCAAAACCGAGATTACATACTGGAGACAGTAGAAGGTAATCAGTCCTTTAGCCTTGGTGAGTTATTGTTAAATCCCTTAACCTTGATAAATCATGGAGTAATACATCGTACGAAAACATTTGACAAGACCACACAAACTTCAAGATCAAGCAGGAGCAACAGGATAGCAGCTCAGAGATAAAAAAAAATACCTGGGTATTAAACTTAATAAAAAAAAGTGTTTGAATCCCTGTTGTTCTTGATATACATAAACGATGTGTCAAAGAAAGTCTATTCCTATACATAGCAAGTTAAATAACAGACCAAACAGTATAACAAGGGAACAATAAAATGATTTGATAAGAAGTATCTGTGAACAGGTATTTGTAGTAGTTAGAAACGGGTTGCCATACATATAACTGCAACTGTTAGTAGCCAACAATGTTGTTTAATGTAAGGAGTTATCTAAGCATCAGTCCAGCATATTTAAAAGCCAAGCAAGTGAGGGAAGGGAGGGAGAGGGGAGAGGGAGGGGAGGAGAGGGGAGGGGAGAACAGGGGAGGAGAGGGGAGGGGAGGGGAGAGTCGAGGGGAGGGGAGAGATCATATTCTATTTAAAGTGGTATGTGCTATTATGATTTATGACATGAAAAGAACCAAACGGAAGAATAGATAAAAAAAATGAATTTGGACAGTAGAGAAAATTAATATAATATTTAAAGGAAGTGATATAATTAAGTTATACAAAGAGTTAACACACGTTAAAATATAATCAAAGAGTTTACTCCGAGAAGCGGAGAGGCCGTTTAACGAAAGATGCTGAAGAGCCATGAATATCAAAATTTATAATCAATATAATTAGCATGCCACCCTTCAGACTTTGAGGAGAGTCAAATAATCCAGTTATGAATATATGGGAAACATTATTCGTTTTAAATATCTGATAATATTCAGTTCAGTATAAATCGCTAAGGATTTGCTAGTTGGTAGTAGTGTGATTTTTGTATAGTGTGTCATAAAGAGACTTGAATATGGTCGGTCCGTATTCTGCTATACACTTACAGTACACTGGTCAGGACATAGTCCTCCCTCCCCACTATCATCGATGGACTTTTAATTAAAAGTTATAATTTCTCTGATATACTGATGACATCAAGGTCGCTCAGGCGAACTTAGGGTGTATTACTAATTAATATAATTAATATCACTGGTGTTTTACAAAATCTTAGACAAACTGAGAACCTTGATACATTTCTTACAACACACAGTAACAATATACTAACAAATATGCTTCTTACCTTACAAAACAACATGTCTAAAGTGCCTATACAGTGATAGATTAATATCTGAAATTGGTCTACAGATATCTGTTTCTGCCTACAAGATTAACTCCCAGGTTTTCTTTATTGTATACCTAGTAAGGCCTTACTTTCAGAAAAGACTGAATAAAGAGGTTACCATCCTGGGAGGTAAAGTAATTTGCGAATGCTTTTGTGGAATCTCTAAAGATGGTGCCCTGTACGTTCTGGTGTCTTGAATTTGAGATCTCCAACTTATATGTCCGTCCTGATTGTCAGGGTTTTTATAAATCCTCGTTAAATATCTGAAATCAGCAAGTGACTTTAAACAGTTTTGCCGCTGAGGTTAATCTGCGATTGTGATGAGTGACGTCTACTGACAGACGCCAAGAGTCTTAAAACTCTCTTGTAACTGTTGGCGTTATTTAATATTTTTTCTTCTTAAACGGTCTCTCCCCTAGGAGAAGCAAAAATAAATAATAAAGATGTATACTACAGTAATTTAAGTTCAATATGAGCTTAAATGAAAATTAAATTAAAACATTTTAATGTTTAGACTATCTGTCAATTTAGTTTAATTGCAAATTATATGGAAACGCTTTCAGGCAAAATTTGCATTAGTTTGTCGACTCAGGAGATAACAGCAAGACAGAACCAATATGGAATATGCAGCGGCTATACGGTGCCGTATACCTGAAGAAAAAAGAAACATGCTAATATGATCGAAAGGTTAAGAACTTAAGGCTAAGAACTAGAGGCTAAAAACAAGAGGTTGCAACTGCAAATTGACAAAAAATAAGTGGAGTCTAAGGGATACATGAAAGTTGTTTGTCGTGGAATAATACACAAATGTAAGAGATTAGGAGAATATGTAGCAAGTTCTATGCTCATTAAAAATATTTAAATGTCATACGAATTATTTACTGATATGAAAGCACGGCTGCTCCTGCAGCTACAAATAATCACAAATAGCAACTGGTAATTACAAGCAATGATACCTAGACACAAACATCACCTCGACTCGCATGCTCCTTCAGCAGTAGTGGAAATTGCTTTTTCCATGCTGAAATATGTTTCATAAAAACACAAGAACGAAGGAACACTGCAGCATGCCTACTGGCCCATGCTAGGCAGAACCGGTTCTCACCCACCCGTTTACTGGTCCAACCTATATTTAAAGCTACCCAAAGTTCTTGTCTCAGTAACACTACCTGGGAGTTTGTTCTACTCAATTACAGCTGTTATCAAACTCGTGCTTCCCAGTATCCTTTCTAAATCTAAATTTCTCCATCTTGAATCCACTGATATGAGCGCTGTCATGGTTAGAGATTTTCAACACGCTGTGTGTATCCCATTTATCTAGCTCTTTTCTGTTTGTACACTCGTCTCGTCTGCTCTAATTCTGTGCCTTTCTACAGACTACAAGTTCAGTGTCTTCAGCCTATTTTCGTAGGATAGGTTTCTAATACATTGAATCAACTTGGTCATCTTTCCTTGCATATTTTCTAACGCATATAGTATGTCCGTCTTGTAAAATTGAGACCATAGCTGAGCAGCATAGTATGAGGTCTAACTTAAGATAAATAAAGCTTAAGATTACTATTATTTATACTTCTTGATACGAAGCCAAGAATTCTACTACCTTCACTGCAAACATTAATGCACTGGTGTTTTGGCTTTAAATTTCTGCGATCCAGAACTCTAGATATTTTTCAAATAAGATACCTTAGTCAACAATATGTGGGTACTGTAAACCAATAATAATGTGATTAAGTGAAACTAAAGACAGATTGACTGGAGCAATTTGACAGGAAATTTAGAGTCACGTGACTTTCTTGATACGATCCAGGATTGTTTTTTAAAACAGTTTGTGACAGAGCCAACTAGGGGAAATAACCTCCTTGACTTGGTTCTTGCCAGTAGGGAAACACTAATTAATAATCTTGAGGTTAATGATGAGCTTGGGGAAAGTGATCACAAATCACTCAGTTTTAATATATCATGGAATTCCCCTAATAATGGCAATCAAGTCTCCGTCCCTGACTTTCGCTTGGCTGATTTCATAGGACTGAAAAATTACTTAGGTGGGCTGAAATGGAATGACCTGACTAAGGGTCAGGTAGGTGGTGATGGTTGCCGATATGATGCTTTCCAGGGCATAGTTCTAGCTGCTCAGTCAAATTATGTTCCAAATAGGGAAATCAGATCAAACAAAAATGATCCTAAATGGATGAACAATAGATTAAAATATCTGATTGGTCAAAAGAGAGGCATATATAGGCAAATCAAAAGAGGAGAGGGGCAATTAAGAAATCAATATATTCAGTTAAAGAGAGAAATAAAAAAGGGAATTAGAAAAGCAAAAAGAGATTATGAGGTTAAAGTTGTAAGAGAATCGATGATTAACCCAAAAGGATTCTTTCAGGTATACAGAAGTAAGATCAGGGACAAGATAGGCCCACTCAAAATTTCCTCGGGTCAGTTCACTGACAGTGATAAGGAAATGTGTAGAATTTTTAACACATACTTCCTCTCAGTTTTTACACAGGAGGATACCAGCGATATTCCAGAAATTATAAATTATGTAGAACAGGACGATAATAAACTGTGCACGATTAGAGTCACAAGTGACATGGTCCTTAGGCAAATAGATAAATTAAAACCTAACAAATCCCCAGGCCCTGATGAACTGTATGCAAGGGTTCTAAAGGAATGTAAAGAGGAGCTTAGCAAACCTTTGGCTAATCTTTTCAACATATCACTACAAACTGGCATGGTGCCAGATAAGTGGAAAATAGCAAATGTGATACCTATTTTCAATGCAGGTGACAGGTCCTTAGCTTCGAACTATAGACCAATAAGCCTAACCTTCATAGTGGGAAAATTTATGGAGTCAATAATTGCCGAGGCAGTTCGTAGCCACCTTGAAAAGCATAAATTAATCAACGAATCTCAGCATGGTTTTACAAAGGGGCGTTCCTGCCTTAGGAATTTATTAACTTTTTTCACTAAGGTATTTGAGGAGGTAGATCATGGTAATGAATATGATATTGTGTATATGGACTTCAGTAAGGCTTTTGACAGGGTCCCACACATCAGAGACTATTGAGTGAAAATTAAGGTACATGGAATAGGAGGAGAAATTTTTGGAATAGGAGGAGAAATTTTTTCCTGGATAGAGGCATGGTTGACAAATAGGCAGCAGAGAGTTTGCATAAATGGGGAGAAATCAGAGTGGGGAAGCGTCACGAGCGGTGTTCCACAGGGGTCAGTGTTGGGCCCCCTGCTGTTCACAATCTACATAAACGACATAGATGAGGGCATAAAGAGCGACATCAGCAAGTTTGCCGATGACTCCAAAATAGGCCGTCGAATTCATTCTGACGAGGACATTAGAGCACTCCAGGAAGATTTGAATAGAGTGATGCAGTGGTCGGAGAAGTGGCAGATGCAGTTTAATATAGACAAATGCAAAGTTCTAAATGTTGGACAGTACAATAACCATGCCACATATAAACTAAATAATGTGAATCTTAATATTACGGATTGCGAAAAAGATTTAGGAGTTCTAGTTAGCAGTAATCTGAAACCAAGACAACAGTGCATAAGTGTTCGCAATAAAGCTAATAGAATCCTTGGCTTCATATCAAGAAGCATAAATAATAGGAGTCCTCAGGTTGTTCTTCAACTCTATACATCCTTGGTTAGGCCTTATTTAGATTATGCTGCACAGTTTTGGTCACCGTATTACAGAATGGATATAAATGCTCTGGAAAATGTACAAAGGAGGATGAGATTAAGACACAAAGGAGGATGACAAAGTTGATCCCATGTATCAGAAACCTTCCCTATGAGGATAGACTAAGGGCCCTGAATCTGCACTCTCTAGAAAGACGTAGAATTAGGGGGGATATGATTGAGGTGTATAAATGGAAGACAGGAATAAATAAAGGGTGGGTGTGAGATGGACCTGATTAGCTTGTGCTACCAGGACGATTGCCGTGTTCCTCCCTTAAGTCAAGGTGACCTGACCTGACTAGGTTGGGTGCATTGGCTTAAACCAGTAGGAGACTTGGACCTGCCTCGCATGGGCCAGTAGGCCTGCTGCAGTGTTCCTTCGTTCTTATGTTCTTATGTTCTTAAATAATGTGGTGAAAATATCTAGCCTAGACAGGACTCGCAGCAATGGTTTTAAGTTGGAAAAATTCGGATTCAGGAAGGATATAGGAAAGTACTGGTTTGGTAATAGAGTTGTGGATGAGTGGAACAAACTCCCAAGTACAGTGATAGAGGCCAGTACGTTGTGTAGCTTTAAAAATAGGTTGGATAAATACATGAGTGGATGTGGGTGGGTGTGAGTTGGACCTGATAGCTTGTGCTACCAGGTCGGTTGCCGTGTTCCTCCCTTAAGTCAATGTGACCTGACCTGACTGGGTTGGGTGCATTGGCTTAAGCCGGTAGGAGACTTGGACCTGCCTCGCATGGGCCAGTAGGCCTGCTGCAGTGTTCCTTCGTTCTTATGTTCTTAATCTTTCCTGGATTATACCTGGGTCAGGTCAGCGAGAACCTCTCTGCATGACGCCCTCACAGGAAAGACCTTGGTATCACTTTACAGGTTGACGACTCAACGCAATTATACTTCACACAGTCATCGAACCTCGTGTTAATGAATTTTAAAACGGTAAAATAGCTGCATCACTGATGTGAAGACCACAGGGAGTGGTTTATCAACAACACTTACAACAGAAGTATAAAATCAATTCTGTTTAAAGAGGACTTTTCCAAGTAGCACATCCTGCCCAAGTAATTAAACAGGACACAAGCCGACTTCGAACAAATATACGAAGACCCTCTCCGCTAAATCCACATTCCAAAATGCCTGTGAAAGGCTTCGAACACCCGGAAGCGACACGACTCAGTAAGCGCAACGTAAATCCTCAGACGTGAATCGACATCCAAAAAGCCTCGCCCGTTTCGGGGAGTGACTTTGACCTCGGAATCTATTAAAGACTTTTTCGGGATATTCTATGTTGAGTGGGAACGAGGGCGCAGACTAGGAGGCATTAGTGTCCGCTTTTCTGTCCTCATGCATTGCATCCAGAGGGCTTGTAGCAGCGATTCTCCCTGAACATTTTAGGGACAAGATTGGAGTCCAGCACCAAAATTTCATTGACGGAGCCATGATCTGGTATAATCTAACGGGCTCTGAAACCAGACCTGCTCCCCCCCAACAACTACAAACAATCGCACTGGGATGGTCCAATAGGGGAAAATATGCCTCAACAATGCTTCAGAGTGTGTCAGGGAAGGATAGAGCCCGCCTCCTGGTAGTGAGAGCCCCTCATGCTGGAGACTTTCTGTTGGCTGTTCCCAACTCCAGCCTTGGCACACGCCTCAACTCACAGACCATCCGCATCGGTGTTGCCCTTCGACTTGCCGCCCCTATTCTCGCCGAACACAGGTGTATTTGTGGCAGTGAAGCAGCAGACCGATTCGGGTACCACGGTCTTGTGTGCCGTAAATCCAAGGGAAAGATTGCAAGACATGATGAGGTTAATAACATTATCAAGAGGAGCCTCACAACAGCCGGATGCCCAGCAGTAAGGGAGCCACCCCAGCTATGCAGATCTGATGGCAACCAGAAGCGTCCAGATGGTATCACCCTTCAGGCCTGGACAGATGGGAAGCAGGTGGTGTGGGACTATACATGTGCATCTACCTTGGCTGATACCTATCTCCAATACACCAGGGAGGAAGGAGGGGCAGCTGCCAGCTTCAGGGAGTCCCAAAAGTCTAGAAAATATGGAGAACTTGTCCATCATTATATGTTTGTTCCCATAGGCTCAGAGACCCTTGGCTCATGGGGAAAGAATGCATCTAAATTCCCTAAGGAGCTGGGAAAAAGACTCATCAGGGTAACTAGGGATCCCAGGGCAGCTAGTTTTTTGTTTCAGCGGCTCAGTGCGGCTGTTCAAAGGGGTAATGCCTGAGGAACTGGATGAGATTTTCGCCTTACAATCGGTGATACACACGTAACAATATGTACCGTATATGCCACCTTTATATCAACAATGTATCTCTTAAATCTTTTGTACCATATTATGTAATAAAACATTCATATTGGTAAGAAAGAAATATGAAAAGATGGGGTGGTAGGGGAAGTGGAATATTCAAACGGCTTCAAGAAGAAGCCCAAATATTCTTTCTTGAAGCCTTTTTATCCACTTCTCCGAGGCTATGGGTCCCACAATTTACACCAGAGGTGGACCCCTTCTACTCACTCACTATATATATATATATATATATATATATATATATATATATATATATATATATATATATATATATATATATATATATATATATATATATGGAGGAGGTGAACGTATTCAGATATTTGGGAGTGGACGTGTCAGCGGATGGGTCTATGAAAGATGAGGTGAATCATAGAATTGATGAGGGAAAAAGAGTGAGTGGTGCACTTAGGAGTCTGTGGAAACAAAGAACTTTGTCCTTGGAGGCAAAGAGGGGAATGTATGAGAGTATAGTTTTACCAACGCTCTTATATGGGTGTGAAGCGTGGGTGATGAATGTTGCAGCGAGGAGAAGGCTGGAGGCAGTGGAGATGTCATGTCTGAGGGCAATGTGTGGTGTGAATATAATGCAGAGAATTCGTAGTTTGGAAGTTAGGAGGAGGTGCGGGATTACCAAAACTGTTGTCCAGAGGGCTGAGGAAGGGTTGTTGAGGTGGTTCGGACATGTAGAGAGAATGGAGCGAAACAGAATGACTTCAAGAGTGTATCAGTCTGTAGTGGAAGGAAGGCGGGGTAGGGGTCGGCCTAGGAAGGGTTGGAGGGAGGGGGTAAAGGAGGTTTTGTGTGCGAGGGGCTTGGACTTCCAGCAGGCATGCGTGAGCGTGTTTGATAGGAGTGAATGGAGACAAATGGTTTTTAATACTTGACGTGCTGTTGGAGTGTGAGCAAAGTAACATTTATGAAGGGATTCAGGGAAACCGGCAGGCCGGACTTGGGTCCTGGAGATGGGAAGTACAGTGCCTGCACTCTGAAGGAGGGGTGTTAATGTTGCAGTTTAAAAACTGTAGTGTAAAGCACCCTTCTGGCAAGACAGTGATGGAGTGAATGATGGTGAAAGTTTTTCTTTTTCGGGCCACCCTGCCTTGGTGGGAATCGGCCGGTGTGATAAAAAAAAAAAAAAAAAAATATATCTATATATATATATTTATATATATATATATATCTATATATATATATTTATATATATATATATATATATATATATATATATATATATATATAAAGCAAATATCGCAAAAAAAGCGGTACAAGATGCAAAACAACCACGGGGGGAGTAGAATGGTAGCTCTAGACCTTTCGTGTCGCAATCAACACACAACCACACTGCGACTAGCCGGGAGATCGAACCCGTGTTGTTTTAGCCAGCCTTATGTTAAGCGAAAATTCACGACGCTCCAACCCACTGGACCATACAATCCTGCAAGAATCACTCACCCAGCAGAGCTGTCCTCGGATCACGGTACAACATCTAGCTCTGCTGGGCGCATGATCCTTGTAGGATTGTATGGTCCAGTGGGTTAAAACGTCGTGAATTTTCGGTCACCATGAAGCGGGCTAAAACACGGGTTTGATCCCCGGCTAGTAGCAATGTTATTATTGATTAAATACCACTCGTTCGTGGTTACAATATATATATATAATATATATATATATATATATATATATATATATATATATATATATATATATATATATATATATATATATATATATATATATATGTCGTGCCGAATAGGCAGAACTTGCGATTTTGGCTTAAATAGCAACGCTCATCTTGCCATATGGGACAAGTGAAAATTTGTGTATGCAATAATTTCGCCAAAATCATTCTGAACCTAACGAAAAAAATATATTTCACTGTGTTTGTCTAGTATTAAATTACTGTAAACAAATCTAAAATATATTTAGTTAGGTTAGGCTAAAATAAATTGTTCTTGTTATAATAAGGTTAGGTAAGTTTTCTAAGATTCTTTTGGTGCAAAATTAAAAATTTTTACATTACCATTAATGAAAACAAATATATCTTTAAACGTATAAGAGAAAATTTTAGAAAGGACTTAATTTTAAATGAGTTCTTGCTAATTGACCAGTTTTGCATATTCGGCACGACATATATATATATATATATATATATATATCGTGCCGAACTCATTTAAAATTAAGTCCTTTCTGAAATTTTCTCTTATATGTTTAAAGATATATTTTTTCATTAATGTTAATGTAATTTTTTTTAATTTTGTACCAAAAGAATCTTAGAAAACTTACCTAACCTTATTATAACAAGATCCTTTTATTTTAGCCTAACCAATCTAAATATATTTTAAATACGTTTACAATAATTTAGTATTAAACAAACACAATGAAATATATTTTTTCCGTTATGTTCAGAATGATTTTGGCGAAATTATTGCAAACACAAATTTTCACTTGTCCTATATGGCAAGATGAGCGTTGCTATTTAAGCCAAGATGGCAAGTTCTGCCTATTCGGCACAACATATATATATATATATATATATATATATATATATATATATATATATATATATATATATATATATATATATATATATATATATTTATATATATTTATATATATATATATATATACATATATATATATATATATATTTTTTTTTTTTTTTTTTTTTTTTTATCACACCGGCCGATTCCCACCAAGGCAGGGTGGCCCGAAAAAGAAAAACTTTCACCATCATTCACTCCATCACTGTCTTGCCAGAAGGGTGCTTTACACTACAGTTTTTAAACTGCAACATTAACACCCCTCCTTCAGAGTGCAGGCACTGTACTTCCCATCTCCAGGACTCAAGTCCGGCCTGCCGGTTTCCCTGAATCCCTTCATAAATGTTACTTTGCTCACACTCCAACAGCACGTCAAGTATTAAAAACCATTTGTCTCCATTCACTCCTATCAAACACGCTCAAGCATGCCTGCTGGAAGTCCAAGCCCCTCGCACACAAAACCTCCTTTACCCCCTCCCTCCAACCCTTCCTAGGCCGACCCCTACCCCGCCTTCCTTCCACTACAGACTGATACACTCTTGAAGTCATTCTGTTTCGCTCCATTCTCTCTACATGTCCGAACCACCTCAACAACCCTTCCTCAGCCCTCTGGACAACAGTTTTGGTAATCCCGCACCTCCTCCTAACTTCCAAACTACGAATTCTCTGCATTATATTCACACCACACATTGCCCTCAGACATGACATCTCCACTGCCTCCAGCCTTCTCCTCGCTGCAACATTCATCACCCACGCTTCACACCCATATAAGAGCGTTGGTAAAACTATACTCTCATACATTCCCCTCTTTGCCTCCAAGGACAAAGTTCTTTGTCTCCACAGACTCCTAAGTGCACCACTCACTCTTTTTCCCTCATCAATTCTATGATTCACCTCATCTTTCATAGACCCATCCGCTGACACGTCCACTCCCAAATATCTGAATACGTTCACCTCCTCCATACTCTCTCCCTCCAATCTGATATTCAATCTTTCATCACCTAATCTTTTTGTTATCCTCATAACCTTACTCTTTCCTGTATTCACCTTTAATTTTCTTCTTTTGCACACCCTACCAAATTCATCCACCAATCTCTGCAACTTCTCTTCAGAATCTCCCAAGAGCACAGTGTCATCAGCAAAGAGCAGCTGTGACAACTCCCACTTTGTGTGTGATTCTTTATCTTTTAACTCCACGCCTCTTGCCAAGACCCTCGCATTTACTTCTCTTACAACCCCATCTATAAATATATTAAACAACCACGGTGACATCACACATCCTTGTCTAAGGCCTACTTTTACTGGGAAAAAATTTCCCTCTTTCCTACATACTCTAACTTGAGCCTCACTATCCTCGTAAAAACTCTTCACTGCTTTCAGTAACCTACCTCCTACACCATACACTTGCAACATCTGCCACATTGCCCCCCTATCCACCCTGTCATACGCCTTTTCCAAATCCATAAATGCCACAAAGACCTCTTTAGCCTTATCTAAATACTGTTCACTTATATGTTTCACTGTAAACACCTGGTCCACACACCCCCTACCTTTCCTAAAGCCTCCTTGTTCATCTGCTATCCTATTCTCCGTCTTACTCTTAATTCTTTCAATTATAACTCTACCATACACTTTACCAGGTACACTCAACAGACTTATCCCCCTATAATTTTTGCACTCTCTTTTATCCCCTTTGCCTTTATACAAAGGAACTATGCATGCTCTCTGCCAATCCCTAGGTACCTTACCCTCTTCCATACATTTATTAAACAATTGCACCAACCACTCCAAAACTATATCCCCACCTGCTTTTAACATTTCTATCTTTATCCCATCAATCCCGGCTGCCTTACCCCCTTTCATTTTACCTACTGCCTCACGAACTTCCCCCACACTCACAACTGGCTCTTCCTCACTCCTACAAGATGTTATTCCTCCTTGCCCTATACACGAAATCACAGCTTCCCTATCTTCATCAACATTTAACAATTCCTCAAAATATTCCTTCCATCTTCCCAATACCTCTAACTCTCCATTTAATAACTCTCCTCTCCTATTTTTAACTGACAAATCCATTTGTTCTCTAGGCTTTCTTAACTTGTTAATCTCACTCCAAAACTTTTTCTTATTTTCAACAAAATTTGTTGATAACATCTCACCCACTCTCTCATTTGCTCTCTTTTTACATTGCTTCACCACTCTCTTAACCTCTCTCTTTTTCTCCATATACTCTTCCCTCCTTGCATCACTTCTACTTTGTAAAAACTTCTCATATGCTAACTTTTTCTCCCTTACTACTCTCTTTACATCATCATTCCACCAATCGCTCCTCTTCCCTCCTGCACCCACTTTCCTGTAACCACAAACTTCTGCTGAACACTCTAACACTACATTTTTAAACCTACCCCATACCTCTTCGACCCCATTGCCTATGCTCTCATTAGCCCATCTATCCTCCAATAGCTGTTTATATCTTACCCTAACTGCCTCCTCTTTTAGTTTATAAACCTTCACCTCTCTCTTCCCTGATGCTTCTATTCTCCTTGTATCCCATCTACCTTTTACTCTCAGTGTAGCTACAACTAGAAAGTGATCTGATATATCTGTGGCCCCTCTATAAACATGTACATCCTGAAGTCTACTCAACAGTCTTTTATCTACCAATACATAATCCAACAAACTACTGTCATTTCGCCCTACATCATATCGTGTATACTTATTTATCCTCTTTTTCTTAAAATATGTATTACCTATAACTAAACCCCTTTCTATACAAAGTTCAATCAAAGGGCTCCCATTATCATTTACACCTGGCACCCCAAACTTACCTACCACACCCTCTCTAAAAGTTTCTCCTACTTTAGCATTCAAGTCCCCTACCACAATTACTCTCTCACTTGGTTCAAAGGCTCCTATACATTCACTTAACATCTCCCAAAATCTCTCTCTCTCCTCTGCATTCCTCTCTTCTCCAGGTGCATACACGCTTATTATGACCCACTTCTCGCATCCAACCTTTACTTTAATCCACATAATTCTTGAATTTACACATTCATATTCTCTTTTCTCCTTCCATAACTGATCATTTAACATTACTGCTACCCCTTCCTTTGCTCTAACTCTCTCAGATACTCCAGATTTAATCCCATTTATTTCCCCCCACTGAAACTCTCCTACCCCCTTCAGCTTTGTTTCGCTTAGGGCCAGGACATCCAACTTCTTTTCATTCATAACATCAGCAATCATCTGTTTCTTGTCATCCGCACTACATCCACGCACATTTAAGCAACCCAGTTTTATAAAGTTTTTCTTCTTCTCTTTTTTAGTAATTGTATACAGGAGAAGGGGTTACTAGCCCATTGCTCCCGGCATTTTAGTCGCCTCATACGACACGCATGGCTTACGGAGGAAAGATTCTTTTCCACTTCCCCATGGACAATAGAAGAAATAAAAAAGAACAAGAGCTATTTAGAAAAAGGAGAAAAACCTAGATGTATGTATATATATATATGCATGTGCGTGTCTGTGAAGTGTGACCAAAGTGTAAGTAGGAGTAGCAAGATATCCCTGTTATCTTAGCGTATATATATATATATATATATACATACATATATACATACACATATATATATATATATATATATATATATATATATATATATATATATATATATATATATATATATATATATATATATATATATATATATATATGTCGTGCCGAATAGGCAGAGCTTGCCATCTTGGCTTAAATAGCAACGCTCATCTTGCCATATAGGACAAGTGAAAATTTGTGTATGCAATAATTTCGCCAAAATCAATCTGAACATAACGAAAAAAATATATTTCACTGTGTTTGTTTAGTATTAAATTATTGTAAACAAATCTAAAATATATTTAGTTGGGTTAGGCTAAAATAAATTGTTCTTGTTATAATAAGGTTAGGTGAGTTTTCTAAGTTTCTTTTGGTGCAAAATTAAAAATTTTTACATTAACATTAATGAAAAAAATATATCTTTAAACGTATAAGAGAAAATTTTGGAAAGGACTTAATTTTAAATGAGTTCTTGCTAATTGACCAGTTTTACATATTCGGCACGACATTATATATATATATATATATATATATATATATATATATATATATATATATATATATATATATATATATATATATATATATATATATATATATATATATATATATACACTAATAAATGGAAATATCCTCATTTGGATCAAAGAGTATCTTAATGTAAATGTAACGAGGAGAATGCAAACAGATGAGGGCAGGAAAAAGGCTGTATATGAGTGGAGACAAACAGCATGGTTGGTCAGATAGGTAGTTGTTTGAATTCAACCCGAGCAAATTCAAGGTTTTGAAGATTAGGGAAGGAACCAAGAGACCGAATTCACGGCACAGACCCTGGGGATAGAAGCTGCAAACCTTGCTCAAAGAGGACATAAGAGTAAGCATGGTACCTAGCTCATCGTCAGAGGCTCGCCTCATGCGACTAACCATCGTAGCCAATGCTCACCAGGCAAATCCGAAAGAGGCCTTCAGGAATCTTAACAACTAGTTACTCCGGGTGCTTTATATAACATACGTCAGGCCCATCTTGGAGTACGCAGCACCAGTATGGAACCCACAACTGAAGAAGCATGTTAAGAAACTGGAAAAAGTATACCAGTAAGCAACGAAACTAGTTACAGAGCAGAGGTATAGAGCTACGAAGAGAAACTTTAGAAAATAAACCTAACGACCCTGGAGGAAAGACGAACCAGGAGACACATAACATACATAATATTCAGGGAAATAGACAGGGCAGACAGGGACAAGCTGTTTGAGAGGCTGCAAATAGGTACTCGGGGGCATAGTTGAAGTTATACCCACAAATGAGTAACAAGGATGTCAGGAAGTATTTCTTCAGTCTCATGGTGGTCACAAGTGGAATAATCTCGAAGTGGTGAAGGCAGACTCTATACATGCTTTTAAGAACAGGTACTGGCCCACGAGGCTAAGAGAGAATCTGACACGCGGCAAGCTGGGAGGCATAGCCAGGAGCTAGGACGCTATCCCTCCAACCACATATAGGGTGATACATATTGGTAAGCAGTAGCGCTTGCATGTACACTTTTCCTCTCTCACATACTCTCTTACTCTTTCATATAGAGTCTTATCTTTTGTGGACGTTAACTAAAATAATGTAAGAGAACAAAGAGAGAATCTCCTTTCCTTCCTTTCCTCTCTCACATACTCTCTTACTCTTTCATATAGAGTCTTATCTTTTGTGGACGTTAACTAAAATAATGTAAGAGAACAAAGAGAGAATCGCCTTTCCTTCGTCTTAAGTAATTACACAATTCACGGGAGACGAGTTTCCTCTCGGAGAAATGACTCCAGTGTGTTTGATCGTGCGCCACACCTACACTTAAATGTGTGTAATATATATATATATATATATATATATATATATATATATATATATATATATATATATATATATATATATATATATATATATAACTGAAAACAGATTCTTAGCTGATTTGTATCTATAGATAGAAAATGACAGAGAAGAGACAGTAAGAGCCAAAAGAAGAATTAAGGATGACAGTGAGTTACGGAGGAGAAATGAAGAGATGATACAGAGGTCTTTACTGAAGAACAAAATAAGAAATGAGAGCCACTAATGAATCAAAATGAAATTAAAGCAGCTGAACAAGATAAGCTCCTTTCGGTATTGCAAGGAGCAAAGTTGTATAATACCTTAATATGTATATAAACAGAAAAATCGACGAGAATAAGGTAACTGCCAGAAAGCTGGAAAGTTGCAAAAGTGATTCCTAGATAAGGGCAGAAACAGACAGGAGGCTGACTTGTATATTGGCTAATGTACTGGAAAACTTAAGAGAATGGTTTAGCCCACTGAAAAAAAATATTTCATGCGAAACACCCCACATGAGTTTACAGAGGTGAAATCTGTCTCACGAATCTCTTATGAGCTTCATAACATATTGGTAGAAATAAGGTGGAAAAGAGAAAGTTGGGTTAGCTCTTCTTCCTCGCAAACGGGAGGTAGCAGGAAGCACAAATACTTAGCAACAAATAAGGTAATATAGTAAGAAAGAAGGTCTCACAATGGGCACCGGTGAAGTTGGTCTTCCAAGGATCAGAGGTTAGGCTGCCGGTGTTTCTCATGGATTTGTTGCTTTTAAGGAAACTGAATCCTACTAACAACATTTTAGCAGATTTAAAATTACATATATTTTTGTGTGTAATTATGATGGTTTGTTTGTTATTAAGCTTTTTTTGTGTGTTATTGTACTAATTTATTTGTCACTACAATGTTTTATGTCTCAATTTACTTTTTATGTGTTTCTCTAATGATTTGTGTCACTATACTTTTTTATTGTTATGATACTGTTTTATGAGTTACTTTCATGTTTTGTGTGTTAATACACTGTTTTATATGTCACTGTAAAACCATCTGACTTGATTCATCTTAACCAAACCATACCACGGGCGGGATTTGAGACTCTCTGACCGCGGGTTCAAATCCCGCCCGTGGTTCGGTTTGTTTGCAATCGTGCCGTTACGATTTCGTGAGTCTGGTTTTATTCATCTTATACGTTACAAACGAATCGCTACCTAAAGTCTTTTACCAATAGAGTCTTGCCAAAACTATTTCCAACAGAAACCTACCGGAGGTCTTCTACTAAAAGTCTTCTGGTAACAGTCCTTCCAGTAGTAATCTCATAATAGCGTCCAGTCTTATAAACTTGATTCCTACCAACAGAATCCTAAGAAAAGAATCCTGTCAATAAGTTTTCTATCAGGTATTTACCAGACAGGTTACATACAGTATTGTTAACTCTGGTGTATCAGACAGACTTTATACACATCACAACACAACGATGGTGGTGAAAAAACACATAACAGCAGAGAGGAACTTTCAACTGTGAAACAAACTCCTTCATTCAATAGTTCCCTTCTACAGTTTTGTCTTTTTCATTACTTTCCAGCTATATGCCATATATCTCTGCAACATAGTACACCACAACATTCAGTGTGTCATATATCTCTGCAACATAGTGCAACACAACATTCAGTGTGTCATATATCTCTGCAACATAGTACACCACAACATTCAGTGTGTCATATATCTCTGCAACATAGTACACCACAACATTCAGTGTGTCATATATCTCTGCAACATAGTGCACCACAACATTCAGTGTGTCATATATCTCTGCAACATAGTACACCACAACATTCAGTGTGTCATATATCTCTGCAACATAGTACACCACAACATTCAGTGTGTCATATATCTCTGCAACATAGTACACCACAACATTCAGTGTGTCATATCTCTGCAACATAGTACACCACAACATTCAGTGTGTCATATATCTCTGCAACATAGTACACCACAACATTCAGTGTGTCATATATCTCTGCAACATAGTACACCACAACATTCAGTGTGTCATATATCTCTGCAACCTAGTACACCACAACATTCAGTGTGTCATATATCTCTGCAACATAGTACACCACAACATTCAGTGTGTCATATATCTCTGCAACATAGTACACCACAACATTCAGTGTGTCATATATCTCTGCAACATAGTACACCACAACATTCAGTGTGTCATATATCTCTGCAACATAGTACACCACAACATTCAGTGTGTCATATATCTCTGCAACATAGTGCACCACAACATTCAGTGTGTCATATATCTCTGCAACATAGTGCACCACAACATTCAGTGTGTCATATATCTCTGCAACATAGTACACCACAACATTCAGTGTGTCATATATCTCTGCAACATAGTGCACCACAACATTCAGTGTGTCATATATCTCTGCAACATAGTACACCACAACATTCAGTGTGTCATATATCTCTGCAACACAGTGCACCACAACATTCAGTGTGTAATATATGTTAACATTAATACATCACAGTACATAATAACAGTATGGGAGACATTAACACACTGTCGTACTGGCCAGGTTGTGGCGTCGTACTGGCCAGGTTGTGGCGTCGTACTGGCCAGGTTGTGGTGTCGTACTGGCCAGGTTGTGGCGTCGTACTGGCCAGGTTGTGGCAGCCACCACCAAAATTCTTATTATCAGTAGATCGAATCATCCAGGTTGATAGTTTTTATTTTCATCACCGAGTTTTTTTTTTATCCATCTGTTGTGGTGAATGTTTCTTATGTCATTATTGAAGAGGTGAGAGAAGAGAGTATGAGAAAACTGAGAGAATTATTTAATAATTAATTCTAATTAAACTAAATGTTTATTAAGATAATTTATAAGAATATCTCTGTTTTAACTCCAAGTCTCTGAAGTTAATCACTTCTTCACATATTTATATCCTTTTCCAAAATATTTCATCAAAATATTGTAACCCTCATTCCAGTTTCTTAAGAAAATTTAAATAACATGATCAAGAATTTTCTTAATTTTCTTACACTATTCATATAGAACTCATTAATTTAAACAGTGGTGTGTAGATATGCTTAAGTGTACAGATATGCTTATGAGAACTGTACATGTATATATATGTGTACGTAGTAGTGTGTTTGTAGTGATGTGTATGTGTAGATGAAAGTGAAAGTAAACATCAGAAGAAAACTTATGTGAACTACATAATTTCACAATAAAGAAGAGCACAGTGTGGTATGTCAGCCTGGCTGACTCTGCTGTCAGCCTGGCTGACTCTGCTGTCAGCCTTAATTTTCTTACACTATTCACATAGAAGTCATTAATTTAAACAGTGGCGTGGGAGAGTGTAGATATGCTTATGAGAACGTGTACACATGTATGTATATGTGTGTACGTAGTAGTGTGTTTGTAGTGATGTTTATGTGTAGATGAAAGTGAAAAGTAAACATCAGAAGAAAACTTATATGAACTACATAATAATTCACAATAAAGAAGAGCACAGTTCCGTGGTACAGCTGTCAGCCTGGCTGACTCTGCTGTCAGCCTGGCTGACTCTGCTGTCAGCCTGGCTGACTCTGCTGTCAGCCTGGCTGACTCTGCTGTCAGCCTGGCTGACTCTGCTGTCAGCCTGGCTGACTCTGCTGTCAGCCTGGCTGACTCTGCTGTCAGTCTGGCTGATACTATCAGCCTGGCTGACTCTGCTGTCAGCCTGGCTGACTCGGCTCTCAGCCTGGCTGACTCTGCTGTCAGCCTGGCTGAGCTGTCTGCTGTCAACAGTTAGTCAGTCAGAATAAAAGAAATGAGTCAATAAGAAGAATAAAACTGGGAAATTTAGAATGTATTAAGATTGAAGTTTGTGAGGCAGTTGTAATAAAGTCCTGGAATACTTAATGATTTTGTTCATAATGTTTATAAAAGAAAAGGGAAAACTTTAAAGAATGTAATAATTATAATGGAATAAGACTGTTGACCATAAAGTGTGTGTCAGAAATATGATGGATGAAATGATGGAAAAGACAAAATATGCGTACCAAAGAAGAGTGTGAATTCTGAAAGGGAAATTAATATATGCATCAAGTGTAAACAATGAAATACCCAAGTGAAAAACACTTATATAAAGGGAAGCAACACTTAGGTGGATTTATAGGTTTGATAAAAATATACTAGAGTTAAAAATGTATTTAATCTTAGCAAATGTTTTGAGAGCAATAGTGTTGAATTAAGTTATAATATGCAAGAAAGACGGTAAAGATTTACACAAAAAACTTGGTGTTAGATAATGTTGTGTGATGTCACCTGTGGTCTTAAAGACGTGTGATGTCACCTGTGGTCTTAAAGACGTGTGATGTCACTGTACTTTGCTCAGAAGACAGTATATACAGAGTAAGCCATCATGTAGACCAGGTGTCACTCTAAACACAGCTTTATTAACACATTATGTAAAACTCTGTATATACACACACACACATATATGTGTGCGCGCATGTATGTATATATCCGACCTTCAAATTCATTTACGAAACACCAGAAATAGCTATTATTATAAATTTGTTATAGTTTTCATAGAGGAAATTTAGAGATTTGAATTTGATACTTTTTCATACATAATAACATGTACACATGACATTCGTGAACACACAAGAACAGGTACATATGACACCAATATACAATAACACGTAGATATTACATTCATTTATACAAAATAACATGTTACACACGACACACAGTCCTCCACTAGTGTCTCAAACGTGTTCATCTTTATATATTTACATATTTCACATAGAATGTCGCTCACAAACACATTTAAACTGCTAAATAAGTTAAAAAAAACTTGTTCTCAGTATAAATTCATAGTGTAACATAAGAGGAATTCCAAAATTGTAATTAATTAGCCCCCGAGGTGGCCGAGCTGTGTACGAGCTTCGTCTCGTCCAGCTGGTCTACGGTTCCAGGCTGTCTTGGTGGATGTAATTACTGGACGCAGTTTACTGTGTGTCCCCTCCAGTAATTCCACCTACCTGGACAGTCACTACCGTAGACCAGCTAGACAAGACCAAGTTTCCATTCAGCAAGGTCACTGAGGGTGGCAACCGCTGACTCTGGGGAAGTGGGGAAGGGAGTCCACTCAGTGACACAAGTGGATTCCTGGAGACACTGATCCGGGGAAGGCACCGCCGACCTTAGGTAAGTGGGGAAGGGGAAACATCCGGGAGCGAACGGATGGATTCCTGGATACATGAGCTTGGGGAAGGTTGTAGTTGAGGCTGACCTTAGGTAAGTGGGGAAGGGGAGACATCCGGGAGCGAACGGATGGATTCCTGGATACATAAACCTGGGAAAGGCATGAATACCAGCAGTTGAGGCTGACCTTGGGTAAGTGGTGAAGGGAAGACATCCGGCGGTAGACGGATCGATTCCTGGATACATGAACCTGGGTAAAGCAAGAATACCGCTGACTTTGGGGAAGTGGAGAAGGGATTTCCACCTGAGGTGACACCAAGTGGACTCCTGGAGACACTGATCCGGGGAAGGCACTGACCTAACTCGCTGACCTTAGGTAAGTGGGGAAGGGAAGACATCCGGGAGCGAGCGGATGGATTCCTGGATACATAAACTTGGGGAAGGTTGTTGTTGAGGCTAACCTTGGGTAAGTGGGGAAGGGGAGACATCTGGGAGCGAGCGGATGGATTCCTGGATACATGAACCTGGGGAAAGCATGAATACATGCAGTTGAGGCTGACCTTGGGGAAGTGGGGAAGGGAAGACATCTGGCGGTAGACGGATGGTTTCCTGGATACATGAACCTGGGGTAGGCATGAATACAGGTTGGTGAGGCTGACCTTGGGAAAGTGAGAAAGGGGAAACATCCGGCGGCGGACGGATGAATTCCTGGATACATAACCCTAGGGAAGGCTGAGGCTGGAAGGCAGAGAGAGAGAGGCGAGGCTGACCTTAGGGAAGTGAGGAAGGGTAGACATCCGGGGGCCCACGGATGGATTCCTGGACACATGAACCTGGGGAAGGCGAGGGGGGGGGGCGGACCTTAAAGACGAACCACTGGCCTCCACGTGGCAAGGTCTGGTAACTCAGAGATAACTCTGAGGCTGACAGTGGTCGCAAATTATTAATGTTATTATAATTCAAGATTTGCTAATTTGGATTCAAAAGCGTCTACCAGGGTGGTATTATTTCCAATCCAGCCACTCTCATAGGAGCCACGGTAGTGTTCTTATTTTGTTCATTCACCGGAGTTAACATTAATAAAAATAACATTAATAAAAATATTGTTCTTATTTTTGATTAACACAACAGAGATAACATTGCAACAACTAGAAATGGCAGTAATATATGTTTGAGAGTCGTTGAGCGATGTGAAGATGACAGGTCTCCTGGGTACACATGTCTGGTACTCTAACATAACGTAGGTCATCTGGAAAAGACCCGGGCCGGGACAATACCGTGGGTGTTGCTGGAGTGAGACCCAACAGTTAGGTGTCTTCAATCAAAAACGTTTCGCCTACACAGTAGGCTTCTTCAGTTTAATATAGAGGCAGCAGCAGAGGCAGTGAATGTAAGGCTGATGTAATTATAATCATGCGTGATCCCAGAAAGGTATCCCCGTGATCCCAGAAAGGTATCCCCGTGATCCCAGAAAGGTATCCCCGTGATCCCAGAAAGGTATCCCCGTGATCCCAGAAAGGTATCCCCGTGATCCCAGAAAGGTATCCCCGTGATCCCAGAAAGGTATCCCCGTTCATCTCTGTTGCTGTACATTTTTTCTTTGCTACTGTACTGCATTTCTGTACTGCACTCTACCGTTCTTTTGTTTTAATTTTCTGTACTGGTCGTCTCTGTTACTGTACTGGTCGTCTCTGTTACTGTACTGGTCGTCTCTGTTACTGTACTGGTCGTCTCTGTTACTGTACTCATTCTTCTGTGTTACTGTACTGGTCTTCTCTGTTACTGTACTGGTCGTCTCTGTTACTGTACTCATTCTTCTGTGTTACTGTACTGGTCGTCTCTGTTACTGTACTGGTCTTCTCTGTTACTGTACTGGTCTTCTCTGTTACTGTACTGGTCGTCTCTGTTACTGTACTGGTCGTCTCTGTTACTGTACTGGTCGTCTCTGTTACTGTACTGGTCTTCTCTGTTACTGTACTGGTCTTCTCTGTTACTGTACTGGTCTTCTCTGTTACTGAACTATATTTGTTCTTCTGTGTGTCTGTACTGGTCTTCTGTGCTACCAGTGTCAGGGGAACGCCTTCCTATTGAACAAAAGAAAGGAAAAATAACAAATGAATAACTTGATGGATAATAATTATGTTTTTCTAAGGATTTTAATTAAAAATAAATAAAATAAATATTGGCCGCTGTGGTTCCAGTAGGATGTTGGGACATGAGAATCTTATGCCCAGGATGGTCTTCTGATGATGTTTTAGAAGAAATGGTGTTGGTTATCCTGGGTGGCGGTGTTCGTCCCATGTTCTGAAAATCCTGTCACTACTTGGTTGTATCACCACAATTCAGATTTTAGAGGTGAGGAGTCGTAATGTCCCACTACGTCCTGTAGACAGGGATCTTGCTCCAATTAACTAGCGTCTACCCTGGTTGACCAGGTCAGCAGCAGAGCTGATAATAAAGAAAACACTGGTTATATAAGTGTTAAATAAGTATGACATTGAAGAAAGACAAAGGCTGGTATTCTACTTCAATGTCATGACTTGTAACCAGGTAAATTAGTATCAATGAACAGAAATACTCCTTGTAGATCACCGTACCTGATCATGAGAAGAGTGGAGGTGAAGTTATTCTTCAAACTTCAACCCACACCAGGTAAGGTTAATACTACCAGGAATAGAAATTAAAGCAACTCAGACGCTAGGAACTGAAGTTTAGCCTCTGCCCACTAGATGGAAGAGTGGGCGGTAACACGCTAGTGGTTCCTGGGTGTCTGAACAACCATACCTCCCACTTTTTTAAGGGTTTTTTTCCTCAAAATATCCCCTTTCCTAAACTTATAGTCGGAAGCAGTATGTTAAGTTACAGAGGGAAAAGTACTATGTACACCCTCGGTTCAGCCAATCTGAGAAGTGGTTTTCCGAGTCATATATATATATATATATGAACAACTTTAAACTTATAAGACTGGATAGCCCATCTTAAGAGTCGGCTACTTGAACCTTTGAAGTTTTCCAGGTACATCAGTGGCTTGCGATCTGTTTCAAGCACAAAGGGTTTTCCATATAAGTAGTAGTTGAACCCACTTACACCCCATACCAATGCATAACATTCCTTCTCCACAGTGGAGTAGTTTTCTTCCCTCGCAGAAGCTTCTTACTGGTGGAAGATATAGGGAAGTGAATCTCATCATAATACTGTAGTGGAACAGTCCCGAGTCCTGAATGGAAGGCATCCGTTTGGAGACAAAAGACTTTATTAATAACTGGTAATTTTAGAACAGGAGGATTGGAAAGTATTCTTTACTTTGTTCGAAGCTTTCTACAGCCTCTTCAGAACAAACAAGAGGTTCCTTTACATACTTTTTAAATAGTCTGTGAGAATGGAAGTCAGACCTTTTAAATTATGTACAAAAATTCTCTTTTGAAATTTACTGACCCAAGGAAACTTCTTAGCAATTTTGTTTTGTAGTTAGGAAGGAGCTTTCTAGAACTGCTTTCGTCTTGTTAGGAAGAGGTGATAAATTACTGTCAGAAATAATAAACCCGAGGTATTGTACTTTGAAATAGCCAAGAAAACACTTCTGTGGTTTGATTGTAAGGCAATGAGCTCTTAGTCTTTTTAAAACCAGCGACAGTGTAGTAAGATGATCCTCCCAGACATAAATCATGATGTAAATATTATCGAAATACACTGAAACATTCTTGAGGTCAGAAAGGAATATTCTCATAAGCCGGATATACGTGGCACACGCGGTGACCAAGCCGTAAGGCACTGTGCGATATTGCATTAGTCCTTTATGAGTAGGGAAAGCCGTTTAGAGTCTGGGTGTAATGACACTTGATGGTACGCTTGTGAGATGTCTAATTCAGAGAAAAATTTACAGTCATGGAATTCATACAAGTCATGATCGATTACTGGCATGGGTTCAACGTCCCATTTAGTGATAACATTTAATAACGAAAATCTTGAGCCAGTCGGTAAGAATTGTCTGATTTCTTAACCATGACAACTGCTGAACAGAAAGCTGATTTAGAAGGTTCAATGATATTTAACTTTAAGAGTTTGTCAACTTCGTTATCAAATGTTTTCCGTAAGTGAACCGCAACAGGATAGATTTTCCGTCTTACTGGTTCATGAGCTGACAATTGAATCTTGTGTACAACGGTAGTGGTAAGTCCTGGGATCTCTGTGAATATGTCAGAAAAGGTATTTACTATGGCATTTACTTGAGACTTTTGTTTACTAGATAGTTCACTCTTGATTTTGATGTTTGAGTTATTAGTTGGAGAATCAACAGTTAAGATATCAAGTAGTTCCTTCGATTCTGTGCGAGACTAGTGATCTATAATACAAACTTTACATTCACGAGAATCATGACTGTTAGACAAAATATCTTCATCGAAGGAGTTTCAACGAAGAATAACTTCTCTACGGTGGAACAGTTCCAAAATATTGACATGTTACATTCGTTCTTTACCCTTGACATCCAAGAGATAATCTACCTTATTACAGAACTTTACTATTTTATTCGGTCCGCTCCAGGAAATTAACAATTTGTTGGATTTATCTGGTAAAAGAACTAAAACTTCATCGCCAATATTAAATTTACGCTTGACTCTTTTGGTCAATATAGGTCTTGTATGTTTCCATGGAAATATTCAAGTTCTTGACAACTAAATCAGCGGTTTCTTCTAATCTTTCTCTCAGATCTAAAAAAAACTGATAAGTGCTTTGAACTTCAGTTTTAATATATTTGGACCACAGTTCATTCAAGATAAATAGAGGTTCACGAGCTTGTCTCCCATAAAGCAATTCGAAAGGGGAATATCCAAGTGAATCACTTGGAATCTCACGCATTACAAAGAGCACATGGTAGATAACTTTACCAGTCAGTTGGCTTAAGGAAACAAAGTTTCTTTAATATTGACTTTAGGATAGCATGTTGTCATTCCACTCTTCCGTTACAATTTGGATGTAACGGAGGTTTAACACCCACAAGTTGATAAACTTGATCCATTAATTCAGAAGTAAATTGTGTTCCTTGATCAGAAAGAATTTCCCTGGGTATACCTACCCGTGAAAAAATAGATAGTCACTTTTCTGCAACTTCTACTGACGTACCGCTTCTGGGAAGCTAGACGCAATGCCAGTCATAGTCAAGATGTATTTATGACCTGATGAACCAGAAGTGATACGACCAATTCTATCCACTGCAACCCTAGCGAATGGGACTGAGTAAATCGGCATTATTACCATAGAAACTCTCATAGTTCTTCCAATTTTTGAGGAAAGCTAACATAATTTAATTTAATAATTTTATACCGTGAAGAATCTAAGTTAGGGAAAAGCTTACTAGAGATAACAATACAGGAACATCCAGTATCTCTAAGAATTGGCGAAACATTCATTCCATTAAGAGTACCTTCACTAAAAGCTGCGTTAATATTAGCTTCAGTGAAACACTTCCCAATATTCTCACGCTCCCTCTTGGCACATTCTGGACGTTTATGTCCAAATTCATTACAGATGAAAGATATCATCGTGAAGTTCGTGGAATTCTTAGGCACAAAGGTTTAGGGCCCCTCAGTTTGCTTAGGCACAACAGATTTATATCTGCTACGGTCCTTGGGATAGTTATTTTGCTCACACACACATATATGTCTGGGGACTTGTGCCATCTCCGAAGATGTGTGAACATTTTGTTCTTTTATAAATATTTGTAAATGAAAGGTTACAGACGAAAGGACTTTATCCCTTTCCATCAGGTGTCGTAATGAGTCGAAGTCGTGGTCGACTTCAGCGCTATCAATCCAAGAATCAAACAGTCTGAAAAGAGTTACTAAATACTTCATGTAATTTTGATTTGGAGTTATTCTATCATGACGAAACTCTGACCTGTAATGATGAGTAGTTTTCTTGAAAGCGCAAATTATGGCTTTCTTCAGTAGACTATAATTTGTTGTTACCTCAGAAGGTAAAGTAGAATATACATTCAAAGCTGATACCAACAGAAGTAGGCCAAGCCAGCCCATAAATGTGATGGCCAGATACATAGAGTGGCAGTGTTTTCAAATCTGGTAAAATATACCTAGATGTCATACTGTTCTGTGAAAGGTGGTATTTGAGGCATTCAAAAATTTGATTTGTGGGTAGGGTACTACTTAGTCCTATCTTCTTGGCTTCTAACTCCAATCTTAACTGTTCTGATTCCCTCTGCATAGCTTGTTCTTCAATTCCTTCATTTTGTCCAAACCTTTGGACGACGACCTACTTACACTAGTGGCAGGTCCCACTGTGATCCCGTCTCCTCCTGCTTCAACTCATCTCACCGCAGTATATAAGCCACCTCTCTGGCCCTATGCTGCACTTACTACAAGAGTGATGGACTGAACACATCGAATCCAGGTTGAGGGACTGATTACCTCAAACTTCTACTCTCCTTACCCACTTCTACTTTGTATTGGACTGATGAAGCCACTGTGTGGCGAAACGTTTCTTCAATAAAGATTCCCATGTGTTGCATAAGTGTCTCAATTCTTCAACTTGTCGGTTTTCTAAACCATTCATCACATGTACTTTTTTGTATCGTATCGTGCTGTTCTTGCTTGTTCTAGTGTCGTTGTTTTGTTTTATTGTCTTGTTCTTCTGTGTTACTGCTGTGTCTTTGTGTTATTGGCTTCTTCTTCTGTGTTACTGCACTGTCTGTGTTAGTGTCTTGTTCTGTGTTACTGCAGTGTCTGTTATTGTCTTGTTCTTCTGTGTTACTGCACTGTCTGTGTTAGTGTCTTGTTCTGTGTTACTGCAGTGTCTGTTATTGTCTTGTTCTTCTGTGTTACTGCACTGTCTGTGTTAGTGTCTTGTTCTGTGTTACTGCAGTGTCTGTTATTGTCTTGTTCTTCTGTGTTAAAGCACTGTGTTAGTGTCTTGTTCTGTGTTACTGCTGTGTCTGTTATTGTCTTGTTCTTTTGTGTTACTGCACTGTGTTTGCGCTTTACGCTTCACTTTTTTATCACTGAACTGTTCTTGTTTATTACTTTAATATTCTTGTATATTACCATTCTTGTATACTGATGTAGTGTTCTTTTATGATGCTGTATTTTCCTACATCTTCCACAACACTTTCTCCCACATTGGCATCCATGTCTCCCACAACACTTTCTCCCACATTGGCATCCATGTCTCCCACAACACTTTCTCCCACATTGGCATCCATGTCTCCCACAACACTTTCTCCCACATTGGCATCCATGTCTCCCACAACACTTTCTCCCACATTGGCATCCATGTCTCCCACAACACTTTCTCCCACATTGGCATCCATGTCTCCCACAACACTTTCTCCCACATTGGCATCCATGTCTCCCACAACACTTTCTCCCACATTGGCATCCATGTCTCCCACAACACTTTCTCCCACATTGGCATCCATGTCTCCCACAACACTTTCTCCCACATTGGCATCCATGTCTCCCACAACACTTTCTCCCACATTGGCATCCATGTCTCCCACAACACTTTCTCCCACATTGGCATCCATGTCTCCCACAACAATTACGTTCACTCAAAATTCTACACAATATTAAAACAAATAACACAAACCATAACACACACACAAAAAAAATCTCTCTCCAGGAATTATGATGATTATCATGGTCGTCTTGATCTTAAGATGATTATCATGGTCGTCTTGATCATAAGATGATTATGATGGTAGTCTTGATCTTAAGATGATTATCATGGTCGTCTTGATCTTAAGATGATTATCATGGTAGTCTTGATCTTAAGATGGTTATCATGGTAGTCTTGATCTTAAGATGATTATGATGGTCGTCTTGATCTTAAGATGATTATCATGGTCGTCTTGATCTTAAGATGATTATGATGGTAGTCTTGATCTTAAGATGGTTATGATGGTAGTCTTGATCTTAAGATGATTATCAAGGTAGTCTTGATCTTAAGATGGTTATCATGGTAGTCTTGATCTTAAGATGGTTATCATGGTAGTCTTGATCTTAAGATGATTATCAAGGTAGTCTTGATCTTAAGATGATTATCATGGTAGTCTTGATCTTAAGATGATTATCATGGTAGTCTTGACCTTAAGATGATTATCAAGGTAGTCTTGATCTTAAGATGATTATCATGGTCGTCTTGATCTTAAGATGATTATAATGGTAGTCTTGATCTTAAGATGATTATCAAGGTAGTCTTGATCTTAAGATGATTATCATGGTAGTCTTGATCTTAAGATGATTATCATGGTCGTCTTGATCTTAAGATGATTATCATGGTCGTCTTGATCTTAAGATGATTATCATGGTCGTCTTGATCTTAAGATGATTATCATGGTCGTCTTGATCTTAAGATGATTATCATGGTAGTCTTGATCTTAAGATGATTATCATGGTAGTCTTGATCTTAAGATGATTATCATGGTCGTCTTGATCTTAAGATGATTATCATGGTTGTCTTGATCTTAAGATGATTATGATGGTCGTCTTGATCTTAAGATGATTATCATGGTAGTCTTGATCTTAAGATGATTATGATGGTCGTCTTGATCTTAAGATGATTATCATGGTCGTCTTGATCTTAAGATGATTATGATGGTAGTCTTGATCTTAAGATGGTTATGATGGTAGTCTTGATCTTAAGATGATTATCAAGGTAGTCTTGATCTTAAGATGGTTATCATGGTAGTCTTGATCTTAAGATGGTTATCATGGTAGTCTTGATCTTAAGATGATTATCAAGGTAGTCTTGATCTTAAGATGATTATCATGGTAGTCTTGATCTTAAGATGATTATCATGGTCGTCTTGATCTTAAGATGATTATCATGGTAGTCTTGATCTTAAGATGATTATCATGGTAGTCTTGATCTTAAGATGATTATCATGGTCGTCTTGATCTTAAGATGATTATCATGGTTGTCTTGATCTTAAGATGATTATCATGGTCGTCTTGATCTTAAGATGATTATCATGATAGTCTTGATCTTAAGATGATTATCATGGTCGTCTTGATCTTAAGATGGTTATCATGGTAGTCTTGATCTTAAGATGGTTATCGTGGTTGTCTTGATCTTAAGATGATTATCATGATAGTCTTGATCTTAAGATGATTATCATGGTCGTCTTGATCTTAAGATGATTATCATGGTCGTCTTGATCTTAAGATGATTATCATGGTAGTCTTGATCTTAAGATGATTATCATGGTAGTCTTGATCTTAAGATGATTATCATGGTAGTCTTGATCTTAAGATGATTATCATGGTAGTCTTGATCTTTTGACAAAAAAAAAAAACCTTAATCCTGGCAAATTAGATTCATAGTTTCTCTGCTATACCGCTGTTTTATTCACTTATATGTTGCTTTCTACACTTGCAACAAAAAATATTCTTTTGAGCTTATTTGATAAGTTAAGTTGTGCTAAGTTGTGTTGATCCAAACATTCACTCGCGTCTCCCCCAGTAGCTAGTTGTTTCACTCGCGTCTCCCCCAGTAGCTAGTTGTTTCACTCGCGTCTCCACCAGTAGCTAGTTGTTTCACTCGCGTCTCCACCAGTAGCTAGTTGTTTCACTCGCGTCTCCCCCAGTAGCTAGTTGTTTCACTCGCGTCTCCACCAGTAGCTAGTTGTTTCACTCGCGTCTCCACCAGTAGCTAGTTGTTTCACTCGCGTCTCCCCCAGTAGCTAGTTGTTTCACTCGCGTCTCCACCAGTAGCTAGTTGTTGTTTCACTCGCGTCTCCCCCAGTAGCTAGTTGTTTCACTCGCGTCTCCCCCAGTAGCTAGTTGTTTCACTCGCGTCTCCACCAGTAGCTAGTTGTTGTTTCACTCGCGTCTCCACCAGTAGCTATTTGTTGTTTCACTCGCGTCTCCACCAGTAGCTAGTTGTTGTTTCACTCGCGTCTCCCCCAGTAGCTAGTTGTTTCACTCGCGTCTCCACCAGTAGCTAGTTGTTTCACTCGCGTCTCCACCAGTAGCTAGTTGTTGTTTCACTCGCGTCTCCCCAGTAGCTAGTTGTTTCACTCGCGTCTCCACCAGTAGCTAGTTGTTTCACTCGCGTCTCCACCAGTAGCTAGTTGTTGTTTCACTCGCGTCTCCCCCAGTAGCTAGTTGTTTCACTCGCGTCTCCCCCAGTAGCTAGTTGTTTCACTCGCGTCTCCACCAGTAGCTAGTTGTTGTTTCACTCGCGTCTCCACCAGTAGCTAGTTGTTGTTTCACTCGCGTCTCCACCAGTAGCTAGTTGTTGTTTCACTCGCGTCTCCCCCAGTAGCTAGTTGTTTCACTCGCGTCTCCACCAGTAGCTAGTTGTTGTTTCACTCGCGTCTCCACCAGTAGCTAGTTGTTGTTTCACTCGCGTCTCCACCAGTAGCTAGTTGTTGTTTCACTCGCGTCTCCCCCAGTAGCTAGTTGTTTCACTCGCGTCTCCACCAGTAGCTAGTTGTTGTTTCACTCGCGTCTCCCCCAGTAGCTAGTTGTTTCACTCGCGTCTCCACCAGTAGCTAGTTGTTGTTTCACTCGCGTCTCCACCAGTAGCTAGTTGTTTCACTCGCGTCTCCACCAGTAGCTAGTTGTTGTTTCACTCGCGTCTCCACCAGTAGCTAGTTGTTGTTTCACTCGCGTCTCCACCAGTAGCTAGTTGTTTCACTCGCGTCTCCCCCAGTAGCTAGTTGTTGTTTCACTCGCGTCTCCCCCAGTAGCTAGTTGTTGTTTCACTCGCGTCTCCCCCAGTAGCTAGTTGTTTCACTCGCGTCTCCACCAGTAGCTAGTTGTTGTTTCACTCGCGTCTCCCCCAGTAGCTAGTTATTGTTTCACTCGCGTCTCCTCCAGTAGCTAGTTGTTTCACTCGCGTCTCCACCAGTAGCTAGTTGTTGTTTCACTCGCGTCTCCCCCAGTAGCTAGTTATTGTTTCACTCGCGTCTCCCCCAGTAGCTAGTTGTTTCACTCGCGTCTCCACCAGTAGCTAGTTGTTTCACTCGCGTCTCCACCAGTAGCTAGTTGTTGTTTCACTCGCGTCTCCCCCAGTAGCTAGTTGTTGTTTCACTCTCGTCTCCACCAGTAGCTAGTTGTTTCACTCGCGTCTCCACCAGTAGCTAGTTGTTTCACTCGCGTCTCCACCAGTAGCTAGTTGTTGTTTCACTCGCGTCTCCCCCAGTAGCTAGTTGTTTCACTCGCGTCTCCACCAGTAGCTAGTTGTTTCACTCGCGTCTCCACCAGTAGCTAGTTGTTGTTTCACTCGCGTCTCCCCCAGTAGCTAGTTGTTTCACTCGCGTCTCCCCCAGTAGCTAGTTGTTGTTTCACTCGCGTCTCCCCCAGTAGCTAGTTGTTTCACTCGCGTCTCCACCAGTAGCTAGTTGTTTCACTCGCGTCTCCACCAGTAGCTAGTTGCTGTTTCACTCGCGTCTCCCCCAGTAGCTAGTTGTTGTTTCACTCGCGTCTCCACCATTAGCTAGTTGTTTCACTCGCGTCTCCACCAGTAGCTAGTTGTTGTTTCACTCGCGTCTCCACCAGTAGCTAGTTGTTTCACTCGCGTCTCCACCAGTAGCTAGTTGTTGTTTCACTCGCGTCTCCCCCAGTAGCTAGTTGTTGTTTCACTCGCGTCTCCCCCAGTAGCTAGTTGTTTCACTCGCGTCTCCACCAGTAGCTAGTTGTTGTTTCACTCGCGTCTCCCCCAGTAGCTAGTTATTGTTTCACTCGCGTCTCCACCAGTAGCTAGTTGTTTCACTCGCGTCTCCACCAGTAGCTAGTTGTTTCACTCGCGTCTCCACCAGTAGCTTGTTGTTTCACTCGCGTCTCCCCCAGTAGCTAGTTGTTGTTTCACTCGCGTCTCCACCAGTAGCTAGTTGTTTCACTCGCGTCTCCACCAGTAGCTAGTTGTTTCACTCGCGTCTCCACCAGTAGCTAGTTGTTGTTTCACTCGCGTCTCCCCCAGTAGCTAGTTGTTTCACTCGCGTCTCCCCCAGTAGCTAGTTGTTGTTTCACTCGCGTCTCCCCCAGTAGCTAGTTGTTTCAATCGCGTCTCCACCAGTAGCTAGTTTTTTCACTCGCGTCTCCACCAGTAGCTAGTTGTTTCACTCGCGTCTCCACCAGTAGCTAGTTGTTGTTTCACTCGCGTCTCCCCCAGTAGCTAGTTGTTTCACTCGCGTCTCCCCCAGTAGCTAGTTGTTGTTTCACTCGCGTCTCCCCCAGTAGCTAGTTGTTTCACTCGCGTCTCCACCAGTAGCTAGTTGTTTCACTCGCGTCTCCCCCAGTAGCTAGTTGTTGTTTCACTCGCGTCTCCCCCAGTAGCTAGTTGTTTCACTCGCGTCTCCACCAGTAGCTAGTTTTTTCACTCGCGTCTCCACCAGTAGCTAGTTGTTGTTTCACTCGCGTCTCCACCAGTAGCTAGTTGCTGTTTCACTCGCGTCTCCCCCAGTAGCTAGTTGTTGTTTCACTCGCGTCTCCACCAGTAGCTAGTTGTTTCACTCGCGTCTCCACCAGTAGCTAGTTGTTTCACTCGCGTCTCCACCAGTAGCTAGTTGTTTCACTCGCGTCTCCACCAGTAGTTAGTTGTTGTTTCACTCGCGTCTCCACCAGTAGCTAGTTGTTTCACTCGCGTCTCCACCAGTAGTTAGTTGTTGTTTCACTCGCGTCTCCACCAGTAGCTAGTTGCTGTTTGACGCGCTTCTCCACCAGTAGCTAGTTGTTGTTTCACTCGCGTCTCCACCAGTAGCTAGTTGTTTCACTCGCGTCTCCACCAGTAGCTAGTTGTTTCACTCGCGTCTCCACCAGTAGCTAGTTGCTGTTTCACTCGCGTCTCCCCCAGTAGCTAGTTGTTGTTTCACTCGCGTCTCCACCAGTAGCTAGTTGTTTCACTCGCGTCTCCACCAGTAGCTAGTTGTTTCACTCGCGTCTCCACCAGTAGCTAGTTGCTGTTTCACTCGCGTCTCCCCCAGTAGCTAGTTGTTGTTTCACTCGCGTCTCCACCAGTAGCTAGTTGTTTCACTCGCGTCTCCACCAGTAGCTAGTTGTTTCACTCGCGTCTCCACCAGTAGCTAGTTGTTTCACTCGCGTCTCCACCAGTAGTTAGTTGTTGTTTCACTCGCGTCTCCACCAGTAGCTAGTTGTTTCACTCGCGTCTCCACCAGTAGTTAGTTGTTGTTTCACTCGCGTCTCCACCAGTAGCTAGTTGCTGTTTCACTCGCGTCTCCCCCAGTAGCTAGTTGTTGTTTCACTCGCGTCTCCACCAGTAGCTAGTTGTTTCACTCGCGTCTCCACCAGTAGCTAGTTGTTTCACTCGCGTCTCCACCAGTAGCTAGTTGTTTCACTCGCGTCTCCACCAGTAGTTAGTTGTTGTTTCACCCTCAAAAGTTTATTTTGCTTATGTGCGCACATTTATGAACCTGTGTATATTTTACAATCACAAAAGACGAGTAACAGAAGAAATAATATCACATTTTTCATGGAGGTTGATAATTTGATTAAGAATCTGGCAGTTATTTACACACAATACAACGTTCATATATACGCTTATACTTTTATATAATTGAAAAAATATATATTAATATAGATACATATTGTAACATAAGTAGGGCTAAAATTTTCATAAAACGGAGATATTCAGGTGTGTTGGTGTACGTTGATGTCTGTCTTGGAGAGTGTAATTATAGGCAACACGTTTCTTTATGTTCCCTTTTGTAATTCCTCCACCAGGAAAGTCTCCACCTTAGTTTGAAAATACATAATACCAATCCAGCAAGGTCGCCTGGGACCCCCGGAAAATGGTGAAGGTAAGAATTCCACTAGAGAGAGGGATGAATTCCTGGACACAAGATCCTGGTGAGAGATTGAGGTAGGAAGCTGGAGGTGAGGATACTGAGAAAGACGAGGATCACCTTGTGTAATGAAGGAAAGACATTAGATGAGGGGTAAGGGGGCGGGCGTACACACACACACACACAAGTTGATGAGAAGAATTCATTCGATCGAAGACCAGGCAGAACTACAAAGGGATGTGGACAGGCTGCAGACCTGGTCCAGCAATAGGCTCCTGGAGTTCAACCCCACCACTGGGAGGACAGAGGGGGACACCAACAGTGAATACTCCAACATGGGCTGGTTGACATACACAACTGAGGAGGTGAAGAAGCTGCTAAGTGACCTTGATACCTCAAAAGCAATGGGACCGGACATCTCCCCTTAGGTCCTTAGAGTAGGAGCAGAAACGCTGTGTGTGCCACTAACCACAATCTTCAACACATCCCCTGAAACTGGACAACTACCTGAGTTATGGAAGATGGCAAATGTAGTTCACAGTTTTTTTTAAAGAAGAGACAGAAAAGAGGCACTATTACATCCCAGGAATCCAAAGGCCTGTTATCCTAGGAGTAAAGGGAGCAAAATAAACACAGCAGAAAATTTTTTGACTTATATTATCCTTCACCAAGTAAGAACAGAATTATGTACACTATATACACTATGTACAACAATAGGTATTAGTGCACTCCATTGTAAGCAAGGCAGATAGAAGCCACTAGAGAGCAGACCGTGCTTCAAACAGCTCTAGAATGGGAATGACAAGGACAGACAGGTGTGTGGTACCCACATAACCTCTGCGATTGCCAAAACCATTGGCTTGAACCTGGGTACTGATCGAACGATGGGGCCCCATCGTCAACCCTTAGCACCTGGTTTGCTGGTTGGGGGAGATAGCCTTTCAATGAGGGTGTGTACATGTGCCGAATAATGGGTACATACTCTTTGCATGCTACAGGCACAAACTATGGACCAGTGTCACTGACGTGTATAGTATGCAAAGTCATGGAGAAGATTGTCAAGAGGATAGTGGTGGAGCACCTGCAACGAGACAAGAGTGTAAACGACAACCAGCACGGATTCACGGAAGGCAAATCCTGTGTCACAAACCTTCTGAAGTTTTATGATAAAGTAACAGAAGTGAGGTACGAGAGAGGTGGGTTGATTGCATTTTCTTGGACTGCAAGAAGGCCTTCGACACAGTACCTCACAAGAGATTAGTGCTTGAGGACCAGGAGAGTATAACAGGAAGGGCACTGCAATGGATCAGAGAATACCTGACATGGAAGCAACAACGAGTCATGGTACTTGATGAGGTATCACAGTGGGCATCTGTGACGAGAGGGGTCCCACAAGGGTTAGTCCTAGTTCCAGAGCTATTTTTGGTATATGTGAATGATATGATAGAAGGGATAGACTCAGAAGTGTCCCTGTTCACAGACGATGTGAAGTTAATGAGGAGAATTAAATCAGATGAGGATCAAGCAGAACTTCAAAGATACTTCGACAGGCTGGACACCTGGTCCAGCAACTGGCTTCTCGAATTTAACCCCGCCAAGTGCAAAGTCTTGAAGATAGGGGAAAGGCAAAGATGACCGAAGATGGAGAATAATCTAGGTGGCCAAAGACTGCAAACCTCACTCAAGGAGAAAGACCTTTGGGTGAGTATAACACCGAGCACGTCTCCGGAAGCACACCAGATCATTGCTGCAGCATATGGGCGCCTGACAAACCTGAAAATAGCGTTCAGATACCTTAGTAAGGAATCGTTCAAGACACTATACATCGTGTACGTCAGGCCCATACTGGAGTATGCAGCACCACTTTGGAACCCACACCAGGTCAAGCATATCAAGAAATTGGACAAAGTGCAAAAGTTTGCGACAAGGTTAGTTCCAGAGCTAAGAGGAATGTCCTATGAAGAAAGGTTAAGGGAAAACGGCCTGACGACACTGGAGGACAGGAGGGTTAGGGGAGACATGATAACGACATTCAAAATACTGCGTGGAATAGACAAGGTGGACAGAGACAGGATGTTCCAGGGAGGGGACACAGAAACAAGAGGTCACAATTGGAAGTTGAAGACTCAGATGAGTCAAAGGGATGTAAGGAAGTATTTCTTCAGTCATAGACCTGTCAGGCAGTGGAATAGCCTAGAAAGTTACGTAGTGGAGGCGGAAACCATACATAGTTTTACGACAAGGTTTGATAAAGCTCATTGAGCAGGGAGAGAGAGGACCCAGTAGCAACCAGTAAAGAGGCGGGGCCAGGAGCTAAGACTCGACCCCTGCAACCACAAATAGGTGAGTACACACACACACACACACACACACACACACACACACACAGCCAGGAGCTATGACTCGCAAATAGGCGAGTGAACACACACGCACGCACACACGCACTCACGCACACACGCACTCACGCACACACACACACACACACACACACACACACATACACACACACACACACACACACACACACACACACACAGAAACAAAACTCACCAGAATAATAACAGATTCAATCTTTCCATCCGGATATCAAATCCTCAGGAAAGACAGGGGGAGGAGAGGGGGAGGAGGAGTTGCACTGCTCATAAAAAACCAGTGGGGTTTTGAGAAAATGGAAGAAATGAATGGCACTGGCGAAAGGGACTACTTAGTAGGAACAATCCAGTCTGAGGGACATAAGGTGATAATTGCAGTAATGTACAACCCACCACAGAACTGCAGGAGGCCAAGAGAAGAATACGATGAGAGCAACAGAGCAATGATCGACACACTAGCCGAGGTGGCCAGGAGAGCACACGTGGGGGGAGCAAAGTTACTAGTTATGGATGATTTCAATCAAAAGGAGATTGACTGGGAAAACCTGGAGCCCCATGGGGGTCCGGAAACATGGAGAGCCAAGATGGTGGATGTGGTACTAGAAAACCTTAGGCATCAACATGATAGAGACACTACCAGAGAGGAGAGGATGAACCAGCCAGAGTGGACCTTATATTCACCTTGAGTAGTTCGGACATCGAGGATATCATGTATGAAAGGCCCCTGGGAGCTAGTGATCATGTGGTTCTGTGCTTCGACTACATAGTTGAGCTCCAAGTGGAGAGAGTAGCAGGAATAGGTTGGGAAAAACCAAACTACAAAAGGGGGAACTACTCATGCATGAGGAACTTCCTTCAAGACATTCAGTGGGAGAGGAAACTGACAGGAAAACCAGTACAAGAAATGATGGACTATGTGGCAACAAAATGCAAGGTGGCAGAGGAGAGGTTTGTTCCCAAGGGAAACAGAAATAATGGGAAGAACAGAACGAGTCCTTGATTCACCCAAAGGTGTAGGGAGGCAAAAACTAGGTGTACTAGAGAATGGAAAAGGTTTAGAAGACAGAGAACTCAGGAAAATAAAGAGATTAGCCGAAGAGCCAGAAACGAATATGCACAGATAAGAAGGGAGGCTCAACGACAATATGAAAATGACATAGCATCAAAAGTCAAGACTGGCCCGAAGCTGTTGTACAGCCACATCAGGAGGAAAATGACAGTCAAGGACCAGGTAATCAAACTGAGGAAGGGTGATGGGTAGTTCACAAGAAACGACCGAGAGGTATGTCAGGAGCTCAACACGAGATTTAAAGAAGTATTTACAGTGGAAACCAGTAGGACTCCAGGAAATCAGAACAGGGGGGTACACCAGCAAGTGCTGGATGAGGTACATATAACCAAGGAGGAGGTGAAGAAGCTGCTATGCGAACTTGACACTTCAAAGGCGGTGGGACCAGACATCTCTCCATGGGTCCTTAAAGAGGGAGCAGAGATACTGTGTGTGCCATTGAAAAAGATCTTCAACACATCATTTGAAACTGGGCAACTCCCTGAGGTATGAAAGATGGCAAATGTAATCCCAATTTTTAAAAAGGGAGACAGACATGAGGCACTAAACTACAGACCTGTATCACTAACGTGTATAGTATGCAAGGTCATGGAGAAGATCATCAGGAGGAGAGTGGTGGAGCACCTGGAAAGAAACAAGTGTATAATTGACAACCAGCACGGTTTCAGGGAAGGAAAATCCTGTGTCACAAACCTACTAGAGTTTTATGACAAGGTGACAGAAGTAAGACGAGAGAGAGAGGGGTGGATCGACTGCATTTTTTTGGACTGCAATAAGACCTTCGACACAGTTCCTCACAAGAGGTTACTGCAAAAGCTAGAGGATCAGGAACACATAACAGGAAAGGCACTGCAATGGATCAGATAATACCTGACAGGGAGGCAACGAGTCATGGTACGTGACGAGGTGTCAGAGTGGGCGCCTGTGACAAGCGGGGTTCCACAGGGGTCAGTCCTAGGACCTGTGCTGTTCTTGGTATATGTGAACGATATAACGGAAGGGATAGACTCAGAAGTGTCCTTGTTTGCAGATGATGTGAAGTTAATGAGAAGAATCAAATCGGATGAGGATCAGGCAGGACTACAGAGAGACCTAGACAGGCTACAAGCCTGGTCCAGCAACTGGCTCCTTGAGTTTAACCCTGCCAAATACAAAGTCATGAAGATTGGGGAAGGGCAAAGAAGACCACAGACACAATATAGTTTAGATGGCCAAAGACTGCAAACCTCACTCAAGGAAAAAGAGCATATCTCCTGAGGCACACATCAATCAGATAACTGCTGCAGCATACGGGCGCCTGGCAAACATACGGATAGCGTTCCGATACCTCAGTAAGGATTTGTTCAAGACTCTGTATACCATTTACGTCAGGCCCATACTGAAGTATGCAGCACCAGTTTGAAATCCACACCTAGTCAAGCACGTCAAGAAATTAGAGAAAATGCAAAGGTTTGCAACAAGACTAGTCCCAGAGCTACGGGGATTGTCCTACGAAGAAAGGTTGAGGGAAATCGGCCTGACGACACTGGAGGACAGTAGGGTCAGGGGAGACATGATAACGACATATAAAATATTGCGCGGAATAGACAAGGTGGACAAAGACGGGATGTTCCAGAGATGGGACATAGAAACAAGGGGTCAAAATTGGAAGTTGAAGACTCAGATGAATCAAAGGGATTTTAGAAAGTATTTCTTCAGTCATAGAGTAGTCAGACCGTGGAATAGCCTAGAAAGTGACGTAGTGGAGGCGGGAACCATACATAGTTTTAAGGCGAGGTATGATAAAGCTCATGGGGCAGGGAGAGAGAGGACCTAGTAGCAATCAGCGAAGAGGCGGGGCCAGGAGCTATGACTCGACCCCTGCAACCACAAATAGGTGAGTACAAATAGGCGAGTACACACACACTCACACCTAGTAGCGGCCGGTGAAGATGCGGGGCCAGGAGCTGTACATCGACCATTGCAACTACAACTAGGTGAGTACACACACACACTACGGGAAGGCACATATGCAGATGTAAGATTTTACACAGTTTAACAAAGTGTCATGGCAGGTGGTTTAGACTAAGGTTGACTCCTTGATAACTGATACAACAATACTGGAAAAGTCGCAAGAGAAAAGTGATTTCAACATAATTGGTAAACAATCTGAATTTCTGTCTACAAAATCCTATAATTATATGTTTCCAGCCTACCCGGGCAGGTGCTTCCAGCCTACTCGGGGGGGGGGGGGTTCCAGCCTACTCGGGGGGGGAGTTCCAGCCTACCCGGGAGGGTGTTTCCAGCCTACCCGGGTGGGTGTTTCCAGCCTACCCAGGCGGGTGTTTCCAGCCTACTCGGGGGGGGGGGGTTCCAGCCTACTCGGGGGGGGGTTCCAGCCTACTCGGGGGGGGTTCCAGCCTACTCGGGGGGGGGGGTTCCAGCCTACCCGGGAGGGTGTTCCCAGCCTACCCGGGTGGGTGTTTCCAGCCTACCCGGGCGGGTGCTTCCAGCCTACTCGGGGGGGGGGGGTTCCAGCCTACTCGGGGGGGGGGTTTCCAGCCTACTCGGGGGGGGGGGGGTTTCCAGCCTACCCGGGCGGGTGTTTCCAGCCTACCCGGGCGGGTGTTTCCAGCCTACCCGGGCGGGTGTTTCCAGCCTACCCGGGCGGGTGTTTCCAGCCTACCCGGGCGGGTGTTTCCAGCCTACCCGGGCGGGTGTTTCCAGCCTACCCGGGCGGGTGTTTCCAGCCTACCCGGGCGGGTGTTTCCAGCCTACCCGGGCGGGTGTTTCCAGCCTACCCGGGTGGGTGTTTCCAGCCTACCCGGGCGGGTGTTTACAGGGCGCAGATTTCTGTTTGTCCTCCCAAGTAATTATTTTTTTTATATTTTATTTAAAACTCAGGTACAAAATATATGGGTAAATAATCAATATGTAACAAGATACAGGCAGTGAACAATAATCAACTGTGACTACACAAATACTGAAGAAACACATATATAATGACATCAGAACTATTTACAATATAAAAATTAAATACAGAGACAACAAGTGTGAACAAAAGGGTCTACTTACTATAAAACATAACACACAGGGCATCCTGTGTAAAAGTTCATATTCCAACTGTTGCAAATTACCCTTATGCGATCCATGCCTGATTACAACCTACTGAAAGAAAGAAATACGATAATCTCTTCATGTCCTAAAAAATTCTACCACGAAAAGAAAGTCTACCGACCTGAGTTTATAAATCTTATAACCCCTTTTTCTCCTCATGACAATTGCAATATAATCTGATGACCTTAATCATATCATATATGTGTAAGTACATATTTTACTATACATAAAAATAAATAAAAAATAACATTCCCGAAAAGTATACTCATAATGGTATAATTACCTTACAATACCATGATAAATACCATCGAATCTAATGTCCTTCCTTAGATCATATATGTTTAAATACATATTTTACAATATATAAAGAATGACAAGATTACATACCGGAAAATAAAACTCAAAGTATAATTATCATCCAACATGGCTACCCACACCTGAGTTAATAATTTTCCTTTATGTAAAAAACCTTAGACTTATACTACACATGTTCCTATAAAAAACCATTCAACCCAACTCCCGTACATCACCTTTATTATCAAAAACAAGTTCCCCCTTTGAAAACCCACCGTTGACCATTCCCAAACTCGCTATCACACCAAATTGTCTTACTTTAAATAATGCCACTTACGGCTTATGTTACACATTACTAAATAATGTCAGTAAGGTCACAGGATCTAACAAAAACCAACATAGATATATAATAATTGTGTCACATGACACTGTGGCTGTCTTAATAAGTTGTTAATATACATATATACACAAACATATACATGCATATATATATATATATATATATATATATATATATATATATATATATATATATATATATATATATATATATATATATATATATATATATACATACACATACACAAATACATATACATACACACACACACCTTTTATCATGCTTAACACAATAATTGAACATTTTTTGAACCATGTTTTTTGTCCTTGTATACACTGTAAAATACACAAAATATGAACAGTATGTAAAACCAACATGAGCTCAATGTAGTTGGTGTACCCAAACGCTCATAATACGTTGATTATCCCCTCTTTAGTCGTGCTACTTTACCTTAATAATCATTGTCCTCATCGCTTTCTGGCCGTGCGGACAGGCTGCGCAGTGGCTCCTGATTCAACTGGTTTACTGCGCAGTTTTCCTGTTTTGTGCATAGAACATGGCGGATCGCATTGGACGCCGGGTGAGCACTGTTTGTGTGGAATTGGTGCGTGGCACGCTTACAGCATCAACCATGCACGTGTTACTGCATGCCATCATCAGTAAGGTATATGGAATACCGAACGAAGAATTATATGGAGTAGCAGTAAATGGTGTGTCGAGAATTTTCATCAAGTTTAAAGACGCAGGATTCTACGCAAGCATAGTCAACAAATATCAAATATCAAGGCTAGCAGTGAACACTGTGGTGGAAGTCTGCTTACATGATGTGTCCAGCTATGTGACGTGGGTGAAAGTACGAAACGTGCCTTTTGAGGCGACAGAGCATGATGTGATGGCGGTGTTTAGCAGCTATGGAAAAATCCACTCAGCCGAGATGGGAGTGTGGCAAAATGGACCTTATGAGGGACTACCTGAAGGATCATTTACGCTGAAAATGACGTTGAGGCAGCTAATTCCATCATACGTATTTATGGAGGTCTTCCGAACGCAGGTCTACGTGTACTACTCAGGGCAGCGGAAGACTTGCAGATTATGTGGTTCTTTTGAACATATGGCGGCCCAATTCTATAAAAAAGCTGGACGGAGGGAACAGGTACCAGTGATCTTACATCAGAGGAATGCTATGGGGGCGTCGGAGGAAGGAGTAAGGACAAACAAGAATCCTTGCCGATGGAGTGAAGAAGTGGATAGAGCTGAGGCGGCTATGGAGGAAAGTGTAACACTAACAGTTGATAAGGGACAGACGACATCGACGTCTGATGAGGAAGGTACGGGCCAACAGGATGGCTTGCTGGAGGAAGTACTTAGCTCCTTTTTGCATGACGTTGAGGAGGGACAGAAGGTTGACGGATGTAACCTGGTGCAGGCGATAGTGCAGCACGATCAGGTGGATAGGAATACTATGTGCACTAATGTTAATGTGCACAACGTTGTGGCAGAGGTTCATTGGGCAGAAAAGACAGGTGACGAGGTGAGTTCTCGTAAGAGAACTGCAGGAACGTCTGAGATGGACGATGTTCTTACTCCAGGACAAAGAACAGGAGTAAAATCTTGGAGAAAGGATGTATGTCATAAAGGAAAAGAGGGAAGGGGTAATGAAGGGTTTAATGGTTCTAGGGATAACGAAGGGATAGGGGGGGTGAATAAGCAAGCTGTCAAGAAAGATGCAATACAGCAGGACGGTATAGGAGGGTGTGTGCCAAGAAGAAAGGGTAAACCACCACTTTTAAAATAATTCACGATAGTAACTGTAAATGTAAATGGATTGAGAATGAAGTGAAACGAGTATGGATGGAATGGTTTTTGAGGAGATATAATGTGGATGTATGCTTTATACAAGAACATAATTATAATATAGGCTGTGCTTTGGCATTAAAGGGTTGTAAATTGTATGTAAGTGGGTCTGTTAGGTTAAAAGGGGGAGTGGCAGTGGCTGTGAAGGAAAATAGTCCCTTACGTATTATAAAGTGGGAAGAAAGGGGGGGGAGGGTAGTGAGGGTGGATGGTGAGTGGGGAGCATCTAGAGTATGTTTCATTGGGGTTTATATGCCAGCGGAGAATATAATCAAAGTAAAAGAGGATTTTGTGAGAGACGTTTTGGTGTATTTTTTAAGGGGTTTACCTCTAGTAACTGTAATTGGGGGGGGGACTGGAACTGTTATAAGGGGGGGGGGACGTGGAGCCAAGGGGGGCGGGTTGTGTGTTACGGTCGTTACGCAATGTTTTACAGGATGCAGGGGTGAGGGACGTGGAGGGGAGTGAGGCTTGGAGAGTGGATTACACTTTTGTTAGGAGAAATTATTCAGCGAGGTTAGATAGGATTTATATAACGGGAGCAGTTAGTGTAGGAGGGGTAAAAACAGTGGACGTAGGGTTTTCGGATCATAGGGCAGTTTTGGTAGAACTGGATTGGGAGGGAGTGGTAAAGGTATATTCAAGTTTCTGGAAGTTAAATGCGAGGTTGGTGAGGAGTGAGGTGGTGAACGCAGAGTTTAGAGACTGGTGGAGACAATTGTGGAGGGCAAGGGATGGGGTAGGGAGTATTTTGGATTGGTGGGAAAATAGGGCTAAACCTGGTATCCCGGGGTTTTATAAATATAAAGGAAGGGAGGAGGAGAGGTGGAGGTATGGTTTACAGAATTATTTGGAACAGCAGCTCAATGAGTATTACGCAAGAGATGAGGGGAAGTCTTTTGAAGAAATATCAGGGCTAAGAGGGAGACTAAGGGACATACATAATGAAAGATTTGATGAATTAAGGGTAAGGGCAGGTATGGATGCCCTGCTATGGGGAGATAAACCGTCGGGTAGTGTGTTAAGAAGTTTTCGCATTAGACAACAGGAGTCCACTATAATACTTTTAGAGGTTAGTGACGATTTGGAAGGTTATACTAAGGGGCAAATGTTGGTGACAACTGAGGGGATAAGTAATTATGCGGACTATTGGTTTAAAAGGAAATGGGAAAAAGGTAATTTGTGGATAGTTAATAAAGAAAGAGGAGGGGTGAAGGTCTTGGGGAAAGGTGGGGAGGACAGAGGGGGATTGGAGGGAATAATAAGTATGGAAGAAGTGAAAGAGGCGGTGTTCAATTTAAGTAAGGGGAAAGCACCGGGAATTGATGGGCTTTCCAATGATTTTTACAGAGTGCATTGGGAAACCATAAATGTTTGTTTGGTTCAGGTATTGAATTGTATGCTGAAGGAAGGGAAATTGTGAACGTCACAGAGGACGGGTGTGGTCGTGCTTGTAAAGAAAAAAAGCGAGGGGAGAACACTGAGCACGTACAGGGCCATATCTTTAATGTGTACGGATTATAAGATTTTTGCGAAGATTTTAGGGAACAGGATGAAGAAGGTAATAGGTGGTATGGTGCACAAGGGTCAGTTGGGAATTCCGGGTCGTAGTATGAGGGATGGACATAGTCGTATTAGGGAATTTTTGCAGGGTTGTAAGGGTGGTGGAATTTTGGGCATTGATTGGGAGAATGCTTATGACGGTGTGAATAGAGAGTACATGGTTGACACTTTAAGGCTTATGGGTTTTGGGGAGGGAATAGTAAAATGGGTGAAGACCTTGTATGCAGAAGCTACGATTCAGGTGCAAATTAATGGTAGGTTGGATAGCGTGTTGAAAATAGAGAAAGGTTTGAGACAGGGGTGTCCTATGTCTCAAATTCTGTTTGCATGTATGCAACACCCGTTTTATGGAATGGTTGAGGAAGCAACAACGTTACAGGAGGAGGGGTCGGGGTTCACAGAGGTAGTTGGTTATGTAGATGACACAACAATTCTGATCAATGATGTCGAAGGTTTGCGAAAGGTGGAGAGAGTAATGAGGTTTTTTGGAGAGGCGTCAGGCATGCGTGTCAACAGAGCTAAATCGAAATTATTAGAGATAGGAGATTGGGTGGGGGGTAGAATGGGGGTGGAGTTTGGATGGGATGTGACTGAACAGCTGAACATTTGTGGGATTATCTATATGGCAGATGAGCAAGA
>NW_027196619.1:0-83785 GCF_038502225.1 Cherax quadricarinatus | reverse complement strand
GACATGGCCTGGGCCACCACTTGGACATGGCCCGGGCCACCACTTGGACAAGGCCCTGGCCACCACTTGGACATGGCCCGGGCCACCTCTTGGACATGGCCCAGGCCACCACTTGGACAAGGCCCGGGCCACCACTTGGACATGGCCCGGGCTACCACTTGGACAAGGCCTGGGCCACCACTTGGACAAGGCCCAGGCCACCACTTGGACATGGCCGGGGCCACCACTTGGACATGGCCCGGGCCACCACTTGGACATGGCCCAGCCCACAACTTGGACATGGCCCGGGCCACCACTTGGACATGGCACGGGCCACCACTTGGACATGGCCCGGGCCACCACTTGGACATGGCCCGGGCCACCACTTGGACATGGCCCGGGCCACCACTTGGACATGGCCCGGGCCACCACTTGGACATGGCCCGGGCCACCACTTGGACAAGGCCCTGGCCACCACTTGGACTTGGCCCGGGCCACCACTTGGACATGGCCCGGGCCACCACTTGGACATGGCCCGGGCCACCACTTGGACATGGCCCGGGCCACCACTTGGACATGGCCCGGGCCACCACTTGGACAAGGAACGGGCCACCACTTGGACAAGGCCCGGGCCACCACTTGGACAAGGAACGGGCCACCACTTGGACAAGGCCCAGGCCACCACTTGGACAAGGCCCGGGCCACAACTTGGACAAGGCCCGGGCCACCACTTAGACAAGGCCCGGGCCACCACTTGGACAAGGCCCGGGCCACCACTTGGACAAGGCCTGGGCCACCACTTGGACGAGGCCCGGGCCACCACTTGGACAAGGCCCGGGCCACCACTTGGACAAGGCCCGGGCCACAACTTGGACAAGGCCCAGGCCACCACTTGGACAAGGCCCAGGCCACCACTTGGACATGGCCCGGGACACCACTTGGACATGGCCCGGGCCACCACTTGGACATGGCCCGGGCCACCACTTGGACATGGCCTGGGCCACAACTTGGACAAGGCCCAGGCCACCACTCGGACAAGGCCCAGGCCACCACTTAGACATGGCCCGGGCCACCACTTGGACATAGCCTGGGCCACCACTTGGACATGGCCCGGGCCACCACTTGGACAAGGCCCTGGCCACCACTTGGACATGGCCCGGTCCACCACTTGGACATGGCCCAGGCCACCACTTGGACAAGGCCCGGGCCACCACTTGGACATGGCCCGGGCTACCACTTGGACAAGGCCTGGGCCACCACTTGGACAAGGCCCAGGCCACCACTTGGACATGGCCGGGGCCACCACTTGGACATGGCCCGGGCCACCACTTGGACATGGCCCAGCCCACAACTTGGACATGGCCCGGGCCACCACTTGCACATGGCACGGGTCACCACTTGGACATGGCCCGGGCCACCACTTGGACATGGCCCGGGCCACCACTTGGACATGGCCCGGGCCACCACTTGGACATGGCCCGGGCCACCACTTGGACATGGCCCGGGCCACCACTTGGACAAGGCCCTGGTTACCACTTGGACATGGCCCGGGCCACCACTTGGACATGGCCCGGGCCACCACTTGGACATGGCCCGGGCCACCACTTGGACATGGCCCGGGCCACCACTTGGACAAGGAACGGGCCACCACTTGGACAAGGCCCGGGCCACCACTTGGACAAGGCCCGGGCCACCACTTGGACAAGGCCCGGGCCACCACTTGGACAAGGCCCGGGCCACCACTTGGACAAGGCCCGGGCCACCACTTGGACAAGGCCCGGGCCACCACTTGGACAAGGCCCGGGCCACCACTTGGACAAGGAACGGGCCACCACTTGGACAAGGCCCGGGCCACCACTTGGACAAGGCCCGGGCCACCACTTGGACAAGGCCCGGGCCACCACTTGGACAAGGCCCGGGCCACCACTTGGACAAGGAACGGGCCACCACTTGGACAAGGCCCGGGCCACCACTTGGACAAGGCCCTGGCCACCACTTGGACAAGGAACGGGCCACCACTTGGACAAGGCCCGGGCCACCACTTGGACAAGGCCCGGGCCACCACTTGGACAAGGCCCGGGCCACCACTTGGACAAGGCCCGGGCCACCACTTGGACAAGGCCCGGGCCACCACTTGGACAAGGCCCGGCCACCACTTGGACAAAGTCCGGGCTACCACTTGGACAAGGCCCGGGCCACCACTTGGACAAGGCCCGGGCCACCACTTGGACAAGGCCCGGGCCACCACTTGGACACCACTTGGACCCGGGCCACCACTTGGACAAGGCCCGGGCCACCACTTGGACAAGGCCCGGGCCACCACTTGGACAAGGCCCGGGCCACCACTTGGACAAGGCCCGGGCCACCACTTGGACAACCACTTGGACAAGGCCCGGGCCACCACTTGGACAAGGCCCGGGCCACCACTTGGACAAGGCCCGGGCCACCACTTGGACAAGGCCCGGGCCACCACTTGGACAAGGCCCGGGCCACCACTTGGACAAGGCCCGGGCCACCACTTGGACAAGGCCCGGGCCACCCCGGCCCACCACTTGGACAAGGCCCGGGCCACCACTTGGACAAGGCCCAGGCCACCACATGGACAAGGCCCGGGCCACCACTTGGACAAGGCCCGGCCCACCACTTGGACAAGGCCCGGGCCACCACTTGGACAAGGCCCGGGCCACCACTTGGACAAGGCCCGGGCCACCACTTGGACAAGGCCCGGGCCACCACTTGGACAAGGCCCGGGGACAAGGCCACCACTTGGACAAGGCCCGGGCCACCACTTGGACAAGGCCCGGGCCACCACTTGGACAAGGCCCGGGCCACCACTTGGACAAGGCCCGGGCCACAAGGCCCGGGCCACCACTTGGACAAGGCCCGGGCCACCACTTGGACAAGGCCCGGGCCACCACTTGGACAAGGCCACCACTTGGACAAGGCCCCGGGCCACCACTTGGACAAGGCCCGGGCCACCACTTGGACAAGGCCCTGGCCACCACTTGGACAAGGCCCGGGCCACCTCTTGGACAAGGCCCGGGCCACCACTTGGACAAGGCCCGGGCCACCACTTGGACAAGGCCCGGGCCACCACTTGGACAAGGCCCGGGCCACCACTTGGACAAGGCCCGGGCCACCACTTGGACAAGGCCCGGGCCACCACTTGGACAAGGCCCGGGCCACCACTTGGACAAGGCCCGGGCCACCACTTGGACAAGGCCACTTGGACAAGGCCCGGGCCACCACTTGGACAAGGTCCGGGCCACCACTTGGACAAGGCCCGGGCCACCACTTGGGCCACCACTTGGACAAGGCCCGGGCCACCACTTGGACAAGGCCCCACCACTTGGGCCACCACTTGGACAAGGCCCGGGCCACCACTTGGACAAGGCCCGGGCCACCACTTGGACAAGGCCCGGGCCACCACTTGGACAAGGCCCGGGCCACCACTTGGACAAGGCCCGGGCCACCACTTGGACAAGGCCCGGGCCCCCACTTGGACAAGGCCCGGGCCACCACTTGGACAAGGCCCGGGCCACCACTTGGACAAGGCCCGGGCCACCACTTGGACAAGGCCCGGGCCACCACTTGGACAAGGCCCGGGCCACCACTTGGACAAGGCCCGGGCCACCACTTGGACAAGGCCCGGGCCACCACTTGGACAAGGCCCGGGCCACCACTTGGACAAGGCCCGGGCCACCACTTGGACAAGGCCCGGGCCACCACTTGGACAAGGCCCGGGCCACCACTTGGACAAGGCCCGGGCCACCACTTGGACAAGGCCCGGGCCACCACTTGGACAAGGCCTGGGCCACCACTTGGACAAGGCCCGGGCCACCACTTGGACAAGTCCCGGGCCACCACTTGGACAAGGCCCGGGCCACCACTTGGACAAGGCCCGGGCCACCACTTGGACAAGGCCCGGGCCACCACTTGGAAAAGGCCCGGGCCACCACTTGGACAAGGCCCGGGCCACCACTTGGACAAGGCCCGGGCCACCACTTGGACAAGGCCCGGGCCACCACTTGGACAAGGCCCGGGCCACCACTTGGACAAGGCCCGGGCCACCACTTGGACAAGGCCCGGGCCACCACTTGGACAAGGCCCGGGCCACCACTTGGACAAGGCCCAGGCCACCACTTGGACAAGGCCCGGGCCACCACTTGGACAAGGCCCGGGCCACCACTTGGACAAGGCCCGGGCCACCACTTGGACATGGCCCGGGCCACCACTTGGACATGGCCCGGGCCACCACTTGGACATGGCCCAGGCCACCACTTGGACATGGCCCGGGCCACCACTTGGACATGGCCCGGGCCACCACTTGGACATGGCCCGGGCCACCACTTGGACATGGCCCGGGCCACCACTTGGACATTTCCCGGGCCACCACTTGGACATGGCCCGGGCCACCACTTGGACAAGGCCCTTAACACCACTTGGACATGGCCCGGGCCACCACTTGGACATGGCCCGGGCCACCACTTGGACATGGCCCAGGCCACCACTTGGACATGGCCCGGGCCACCACTTGGACATGGCCCGGGCCACCACTTGGACATGGCCTGGGCCACCACTTGGACAAGGCCCTGGCCACCACTTGGACATGGCACGGGCCACCACTTGGACATGGCCCATGCCACCACTTGGACAAGGCCCGGGCCACCACTTGGACATGGCCCGGGCCACCACTTGGACAAGGCCCGGGCCACCACTTGGACAAGGCCCGGGCCACCACTTGGACATGGCCCGGGCCACCACTTGGACATAGCCCGGGCCACCACTTGGACATGGCCCGGGCCACAACTTGGACATGGCCCGGGCCACCACTTGGACATGGCCGGGGCCACAACTTGGACATGGCCCGGGCCACCACTTGGACATGGCCCGGGCCACCACTTGGACATGGCCCGGGCCACCACTTAAACATGGCCCTGGCCACCACTTGGACATGGCCCGGGCCACCACTTGGACAAGGCCCTAGCCACCACTTGGACATGGCCCGGGCCACCACTTGGACATGGCCCGGGCCACCACTTGGACATGGCCCTGGCCACCACTTGGACATGGCCCGAGCGACCACTTGGACATGGCCCGGGCAACCACTTGGACATGGCTCGGGCCACCACTTGGACATAGCCCGGGCCACCACTTGGACATGGCCCGGGCCACCACTTGGACATGGCCCGGGCCACCACTTGGACATGGCCCGGGCCACCACTTGGACATGGCCCGGGCCACCACTTGGACATGGCCCGAGCGACCACTTGGACATGGCCCGGGCAACCACTTGGACATGGCCCGGGCCACCACTTGGACATGGCCCGGGCCGGGAGAATACCGGCGAATCTTTATTAATAATAATTCTAAGCTTCATGAATTATGTTTTTTTCACAATGTATTTTCGGAGTAAATTATGCCAGAGCTGGCACCATCTTAGCTGTGCCAGAGCTGGCACCATCTTAGCTGTGCCAGAGCTGGCACCATCTTAGCTGTGCCAGAGCCGGCACCATCTTAGCAGTGCCAGAGCTGGCACCATCTTGTCAGCTGGCACCATCTTAGCTATGCCAGAGCTGGCACCATCTTAGCTATGCCAGAGCTGGCACCATCTTAGCTGTGCCAGAGCTGGCACCATCTTAGCTGTGCCAGAGCTGGCACCATCTTAGCTGTGCCAGAGCTGGCACCATCTTAGCTGTGCCAGAGCTGGCACCATCTTAGCTGTGCCAGAGCTGGCACCATCTTAGCTGTGCCAGAGCTGGCACCATCTTAGCTGTGCCAGAGCTGGCACCATCTTAGCTGTGCCAGAGCTGGCACCATCTTAGCTGTGCCAGAGCTGGCACCATCTTAGCTGTGCCAGAGCTGGCACCATCTTAGCTGTGCCAGAGCTGGCACCATCTTAGCTGTGCCAGAGCTGGCACCATCTTAGCTGTGCCAGAGCTGGCACCATCTTAGCTGTGCCAGAGCTGGCACCATCTTAGCTGTGCCAGAGCTGGCACCATCTTAGCTGTGCCAGAGCTGGCACCATCTTAGCTGTGCCAGAGCTGGCACCATCTTAGCTGTGCCAGAGCTGGCACCATCTTAGCTGTGCCAGAGCTGGCACCATCTTAGCTGTGCCAGAGCTGGCACCATCTTAGCAGTGCCAGAGCTGGCACCATCTTAGCTGTGCCAGAGCTGGCACCATCTTAGCTGTGCCAGAGCTGGCACCATCTTAGCTGTGCCAGAGCTGGCACCATCTTAGCTGTGCCAGAGCTTGCACCATCTTAGCTGTGCCAGAGCTGCAGCACCACCATCTTAGCTGTGCTGTGCCAGAGCTGGCACCATCTTAGCTGTGCCAGAGCTGGCACCATCTTAGCTGTGCCAGAGCTGGCACCATCTTAGCTGTGCCAGAGCTGGCACCATCTTAGCTGTGCCAGAGCTGGCACCATCTTAGCTGTGCCAGAGCTGGCACCATCTTAGCTGTGCCAGAGCTGGCACCATCTTAGCTGTGCCAGAGCTGGCACCATCTTAGCTGTGCCAGAGCTGGCACCATCTTAGCTGTGCCAGAGCCGGCACCATCTTAGCTGTGCCAGAGCCGGCACCATCTTAGCTGTGCCAGAGCTGGCACCATCTTAGCTGTGCCAGAGCTGGCACCATCTTAGGCACCATCTTAGCTGTGCCAGAGCTGGCACCATCTTAGCTGTGCCAGAGCTGGCACCATCTTAGCTATGCCAGAGCTGGCACCATCTTAGCTATGCCAGAGCTGGCACCATCTTAGCTGTGCCAGAGCTGGCACCATCTTAGCTGTGCCAGAGCTGGCACCATCTTAGCTGTGCCAGAGCTGGCACCATCTTAGCTGTGCCAGAGCTGGCACCATCTTAGCTGTGCCAGAGCTGGCACCATCTTAGCTGTGCCAGAGCTGGCACCATCTTAGCTGTGCCAGAGCTGGCACCATCTTAGCTGTGCCAGAGCTGGCACCATCTTAGCTGTGCCAGAGCTGGCACATCTTAGCTGCCAGGCACCATCTTATCTGTGCCAGAGCTGGCACCATCTTAGCTGTGCCAGAGCTATCACCATCTTGTGCCAGAGCTGGCACCATCTTAGCTGTGCCAGAGCTGGCACACCATCTTAGCTGTGCCAGAGCTGCTGTGCCAGAGCTGGCACCATCTTAGCTATGCCAGAGCTGGCACCATCTTAGCTATGCCAGAGCTGGCACCATCTTAGCTATGCCAGAGCTGGCACCATCTTAGCTATGCCAGAGCTGGCACCATCTTAGCTATGCCAGAGCTGGCACCATCTTAGCTATGCCAGCTGGCACCATCTTAGCAGTGCAGAGCTGGCACCATCTTAGCTGTGCCAGAGCTGGCACCATCTTAGCTGTGCCAGAGCTGGCACCATCTTAGCTGTGCCAGAGCTGGCACCATCTTAGCTGTGCCAGAGCTGGCACCATCTTAGCTGTGCCAGAGCTGGCACCATCTTAGCTGTGCCAGAGCTGGCACCATCTTAGCTGTGCCAGAGCTGGCACCATCTTAGCTGTGCCAGAGCTGGCACCATCTTAGCTGTGCCAGAGCTGGCACCATCTTAGCTGTGCCAGAGCTGGCACCATCTTAGCTGTGCCAGAGCTGGCACCATCTTAGCTGTGCCAGAGCTGGCACCATCTTAGCTGTGCCAGAGCTGGCACCATCTTAGCTGTGCCAGAGCTGGCACCATCTTAGCTGTGCCAGAGCTGGCACCATCTTAGCTGTGCCAGAGCTGGCACCATCTTAGCTGTGCCAGAGCTGGCACCATCTTAGCTGTGCCAGAGCTGGCACCATCTTAGCTGTGCCAGAGCTGGCACCATCTTAGCTGTGCACCATCTCAGCTACAGTGTTCATGCCAGAGCCGGCACCATCTCAGCTACAGTGTTCATGCCAGAGCCGGCACCATCTCAGCTATGCCAGAGCCGGCACCATCTCAGCTACAGTGTTCATGCCAGAGCCTGCACCACCTCAGCTACCGTGTTCATGCCAGAGCCGGCACCATCTTACCTATGCCAGAGCCGGCACCATCTCAGCTACAGTGTTTATGCCAGAGCCGGCACCATCTTAGCTACACTGTTCATGCCAGAGCCGGCACCATCTCAGCTACAGTGTTCATGCCAGAGCTGGCACCATCTCAGCTACAGTGTTCATGCCAGAGCCGGCACCATCTCAGCTACAGTGTTCATGCCAGAGCCGGCACCATCTCAGCTACAGTGTTCATGCCAGAGCCGGCACCATCTCAGCTACAGTGTTCATGCCAGAGCCGGCACCATCTCAGCTACAGTGTTCATGCCAGAGCCGGCACCATCTCAGCTACAGTGTTCATGCCAGAGCCAGCACCATCTCAGCTACAGTGTTCATGCCAGAGCTGGCACCATCTCAGCTACAGTGTTCATGCCAGAGCCGGCACCATCTTAGCTACAGTGTTCACGCCAGAGCCGGCACCATCTTAGCTACAGTGTTCATGCCAGAGCCGGCACCATCTCAGCTACAGTGTTCATGCCAGAGCCGGCACCATCTCAGCTACAGTGTTCATGCCAGAGCCGGCACCATCTTAGCTACAGTGTTCATGCCAGAGCCGGCACCATCTTAGCTACAGTGTTCATGCCAGAGCCGGCACCATCTCAGCTACAGTGTTCATGCCAGAGCCGGCACCATCTCAGCTACAGTGTTCATGCCAGAGCCGGCACCATCTCAGCTACAGTGTTCATGCCAGAGCCGGCACCATCTCAGCTACAGTGTTCATGCCAGAGCTGGCACCATCTCAGCTACAGTGTTCATGCCAGAGCTGGCACCATCTCAGCTACAGTGTTCATGCCAGAGCTGGCACCATCTCAGCTACAGTGTTCATGCCAGAGCCGGCACCATCTCAGCTACAGTGTTCATGCCAGAGCCGGCACCATCTCAGCTACAGTGTTCATGCCAGAGCCGGCACCATCTCAGCTACAGTGTTCATGCCAGAGCCGGCACCATCTCAGCTACAGTGTTCATGCCAGAGCTGGCACCATCTCAGCTACAGTGTTCATGCCAGAGCCAGCACCATCTCAGCTACAGTGTTCATGCCAGAGCCGGCACCATCTCAGCTACAGTGTTCATGCCAGAGCCGGCACCATCTCAGCTACAGTGTTCATGCCAGAGCTGGCACCATCTCAGCTACAGTGTTCATGCCAGAGCCGGCACCATCTCAGCTACAGTGTTCATGCCAGAGCTGGCACCATCTCAGCTACAGTGTTCATGCCAGAGCCGGCACCATCTCAGCTACAGTGTTCATGCCAGAGCTGGCACCATCTTAGCTACAGTGTTCATGCCAGAGCCGGCACCATCTCAGCTACAGTGTTCATGCCAGAGCCGGCACCATCTTAGCTACAGTGTTCATGCCAGAGCTGGCACCATCTCAGCTACAGTGTTCATGCCAGAGCCGGCACCATCTTAGCTACAGTGTTCATGCCAGAGCCGGCACCATCTCAGCTACAGTGTTCATGCCAGAGCCGGCACCATCTCAGCTACAGTGTTCATGCCAGAGCCGGCACCATCTCAGCTACAGTGTTCATGCCAGAGCCGGCACCATCTTAGCTACAGTGTTCATGCCAGAGCCGGCACCATCTCAGCTACAGTGTTCATGCCAGAGCTGGCACCATCTCAGCTACAGTGTTCATGCCAGAGCTGGCACCATCTCAGCTACAGTGTTCATGCCAGAGCCGGCACCATCTCAGCTACAGTGTTCATGCCAGAGCCGGCACCATCTCAGCTACAGTGTTCATGCCAGAGCTGGCACCATCTCAGCTACAGTGTTCATGCCAGAGCCGGCACCATCTCAGCTACAGTGTTCATGCCAGAGCTGGCACCATCTCAGCTACAGTGTTCATGCCAGAGCTGGCACCATCTCAGCTACAGTGTTCATGCCAGAGCCGGCACCATCTCAGCTACAGTGTTCATGCCAGAGCCGGCACCATCTCAGCTACAGTGTTCATGCCAGAGCCGGCACCATCTCAGCTACAGTGTTCATGCCAGAGCCGGCACCATCACAGCTACAGTGTTCATGCCAGAGCCGGCACCATCTCAGCTACAGTGTTCATGCCAGAGCACCATCTTAGCTACAGTGTTCATGCCAGAGCCGGCACCATCTTAGCTACAGTGTTCATGCCAGAGCCGGCACCATCTCAGCTACAGTGTTCATGCCAGAGCCGGCACCATCTCAGCTACAGTGTTCATGCCAGAGCCGGCACCATCTTAGCTACAGTGTTCATGCCAGAGCCGGCACCATCTCAGCTACAGTGTTCATGCCAGAGCCGGCACCATCTTAGCTACAGTGTTCATGCCAGAGCTGGCACCATCTCAGCTACAGTGTTCATGCCAGAGCCGGCACCATCTCAGCTACAGTGTTCATGCCAGAGCTGGCACCATCTCAGCTACAGTGTTCATGCCAGAGCTGGCACCATCTCAGCTACAGTGTTCATGCCAGAGCTGGCACCATCTCAGCTACAGTGTTCATGCCAGAGCTGGCACCATCTCAGCTACAGTGTTCATGCCAGAGCCGGCACCATCTCAGCTACAGTGTTCATGCCAGAGCTGGCACCATCTCAGCTACAGTGTTCATGCCAGAGCCGGCACCATCTTAGCTACAGTGTTCATGCCAGAGCCGGCACCATCTCAGCTACAGTGTTCATGCCAGAGCCGGCACCATCTCAGCTACAGTGTTCATGCCAGAGCCGGCACCATCTCAGCTACAGTGTTCATGCCAGAGCCGGCACCATCTCAGCTACAGTGTTCATGCCAGAGCCGGCACCATCTCAGCTACAGTGTTCATGCCAGAGCCGGCACCATCTTAGCTACAGTGTTCATGCCAGAGCCGGCACCATCTTAGCTACAGTGTTCATGCCAGAGCTCTCAGCTACAGTGTTCACCATCTCAGCTACAGTGTTCATGCCAGAGCCGGCACCATCTCAGCTACAGTGTTCATGCCAGAGCTGGCACCATCTCAGCTACAGTGTTCATGCCAGAGCCGGCACCATCTCAGCTACAGTGTTCATGCCAGAGCTGGCACCATCTCAGCTACAGTGTTCATGCCAGAGCCGGCACCATCTCAGCTACAGTGTTCATGCCAGAGCCGGCACCATCTCAGCTACAGTGTTCATGCCAGAGCTGGCACCATCTCAGCTACAGTGTTCATGCCAGAGCTGGCACCATCTCAGCTACAGTGTTCATGCCAGAGCCGGCACCATCTCAGCTACAGTGTTCATGCCAGAGCTGGCACCATCTCAGCTACAGTGTTCATGCCAGAGCCGGCACCATCTCAGCTACAGTGTTCATGCCAGAGCTGGCACCATCTCAGCTACAGTGTTCATGCCAGAGCCGGCACCATCTCAGCTACAGTGTTCATGCCAGAGCTGGCACCATCTCAGCTACAGTGTTCATGCCAGAGCCGGCACCATCTCAGCTACAGTGTTCATGCCAGAGCCGGCACCATCTCAGCTACAGTGTTCATGCCAGAGCCGGCACCATCTCAGTGTTCATACATCTCAGCTACAGTTCATGCCAGAGCTGGCACCATCTCAGCTACAGTGTTCATGCCAGAGCTGGCACCATCTCAGCTACAGTGTTCATGCCAGAGCTGGCACCATCTCAGCTACAGTGTTCATGCCAGAGCCGGCACCATCTCAGCTACAGTGTTCATGCCAGAGCCGGCACCATCTCAGCTACAGTGTTCATGCCAGAGCTGGCACCATCTCAGCTACAGTGTTCATGCCAGAGCCGGCACCATCTCAGCTACAGTGTTCATGCCAGAGCTGGCACCATCTCAGCTACAGTGTTCATGCCAGAGCCGGCACCATCTCAGCTACAGTGTTCATGCCAGAGCCGGCACCATCTCAGCTACAGTGTTCATGCCAGAGCCGGCACCATCTTAGCTACAGTGTTCACGCCAGAGGCGGCACAGCTACAGTGTTCATGCCAGAGCCGGCACCATCTCAGCTACAGTGTTCATGCCAGAGCCGGCACCATCTCAGCTACAGTGTTCATGCCAGAGCCGGCACCATCTCAGCTACAGTGTTCATGCCAGAGCCGGCACCATCTCAGCTACAGTGTTCATGCCAGAGCTGGCACCATCTCAGCTACAGTGTTCATGCCAGAGCCGGCACCATCTCAGCTACAGTGTTCATGCCAGAGCTGGCACCATCTCAGCTACAGTGTTCATGCCAGAGCCGGCACCATCTCAGCTACAGTGTTCATGCCAGAGCTGGCACCATCTCAGCTACAGTGTTCATGCCAGAGCCGGCACCATCTCAGCTACAGTGTTCATGCCAGAGCCGGCACCATCTCAGCTACAGTGTTCATGCCAGAGCTGGCACCATCTCAGCTACAGTGTTCATGCCAGAGCCGGCACCATCTCAGCTACAGTGTTCATGCCAGAGCCGGCACCATCTCAGCTACAGTGTTCATGCCAGAGCCGGCACCATCTCAGCTACAGTGTTCATGCCAGAGCCGGCACCATCTCAGCTACAGTGTTCATGCCAGAGCTGGCACCATCTCAGCTACAGTGTTCATGCCAGAGCCGGCACCATCTCAGCTACAGTGTTCATGCCAGAGCCGGCACCATCTTAGCGGTGCCAGAGCCGGCACCATCTCAGCTACAGTGTTCATGCCAGAGCCGGCACCATCTTAGCTACAGTGTTCATGCCAGAGCCGGCACCATCTTAGCTACAGTGTTCATGCCAGAGCTGGCACCATCTCAGCTACAGTGTTCATGCCAGAGCCGGCACCATCTCAGCTACAGTGTTCATGCCAGAGCCGGCACCATCTCAGCTACAGTGTTCATGCCAGAGCCGGCACCATCTCAGCTACAGTGTTCATGCCAGAGCCGCACCATCTCAGTTACAGTGTTCATGCCAGAGCCGGCACCATCTCAGCTACAGTGTTCATGCCAGAGCCGGCACCATCTCAGCTACAGTGTTCATGCCAGAGCTGGCACCATCTCAGCTACAGTGTTCATGCCAGAGCCGGCACCATCTCAGCTACAGTGTTCATGCCAGAGCCGGCACCATCTCAGCTACAGTGTTCATGCCAGAGCCGGCACCATCTCAGCTACAGTGTTCATGCCAGAGCCGGCACCATCTCAGCTACAGTGTTCATGCCAGAGCTGGCACCATCTCAGCTACAGTGTTCATGCCAGAGCTGGCACCATCTCAGCTACAGTGTTCATGCCAGAGCCGGCACCATCTCAGCTACAGTGTTCATGCCAGAGCCGGCACCATCTCAGCTACAGTGTTCATGCCAGAGCCGGCACCATCTCAGCTACAGTGTTCATGCCAGAGCTGGCACCATCTCAGCTACAGTGTTCATGCCAGAGCTGGCACCATCTCAGCTACAGTGTTCATGCCAGAGCCGGCACCATCTCAGCTACAGTGTTCATGCCAGAGCCGGCACCATCTCAGCTACAGTGTTCATGCCAGAGCCGGCACCATCTCAGCTACAGTGTTCATGCCAGAGCCGGCACCATCTCAGCTACAGTGTTCATGCCAGAGCCGGCACCATCTCAGCTACAGTGTTCATGCCAGAGCCGGCACCATCTCAGCTACAGTGTTCATGCCAGAGCCGGCACCATCTCAGCTACAGTGTTCATGCCAGAGCCGGCACCATCTCAGCTACAGTGTTCATGCCAGAGCCGGCACCATCTCAGCTACAGTGTTCATGCCAGAGCCGGCACCATCTCAGCTACAGTGTTCATGCCAGAGCCGGCACCATCTCAGCTACAGTGTTCATGCCAGAGCCGGCACCATCTCAGCTACAGTGTTCATGCCAGAGCCGGCACCATCTCAGCTACAGTGTTCATGCCAGAGCCGGCACCATCTCAGCTACAGTGTTCATGCCAGAGCCGGCACCATCTCAGCTACAGTGTTCATGCCAGAGCTGGCACCATCTCAGCTACAGTGTTCATGCCAGAGCCGGCACCATCTCAGCTACAGTGTTCATGCCAGAGCCGGCACCATCTCAGCTACAGTGTTCATGCCAGAGCCGGCACCATCTCAGCTACAGTGTTCATGCCAGAGCCGGCACCATCTCAGCTACATGCCAGAGCCGGCATCATCTCAGCTACAGTGTTCATGCCAGAGCCGGCATCATCTCAGCTACAGTGTTCATGCCAGAGCCGGCATCATCTCAGCTACAGTGTTCATGCCAGAGCCGGCACCATCTCAGCTACAGTGTTCATGCCAGAGCCGGCACCATCTCAGCTACAGTGTTCATGCCAGAGCCGGCACCATCTCAGCTACAGTGTTCATGCCAGAGCCGGCACCATCTCAGCTACAGTGTTCATGCCAGAGCCGGCACCATCTCAGCTACAGTGTTCATGCCAGAGCCGGCACCATCTCAGCTACAGTGTTCATGCCAGAGCCGGCACCATCTCAGCTACAGTGTTCATGCCAGAGCCGGCACCATCTCAGCTACAGTGTTCATGCCAGAGCCGGCACCATCTCAGCTACAGTGTTCATGCCAGAGCCGGCACCATCTCAGCTACAGTGTTCATGCCAGAGCCGGCACCATCTCAGCTACAGTGTTCATGCCAGAGCCGGCACCATCTCAGCTACAGTGTTCATGCCAGAGCCGGCACCATCTCAGCTACAGTGTTCATGCCAGAGCCGGCACCATCTCAGCTACAGTGTTCATGCCAGAGCACCATCTCAGGCACCATCTCAGCTACAGTGTTCATGCCAGAGCCGGCACCATCTCAGCTACAGTGTTCATGCCAGAGCCGGCACCATCTCAGCTACAGTGTTCATGCCAGAGCCGGCACCATCTCAGCTACAGTGTTCATGCCAGAGCCGGCACCATCTCAGCTACAGTGTTCATGCCAGAGCCGGCACCATCTCAGCTACAGTGTTCATGCCAGAGCCGGCACCATCTCAGCTACAGTGTTCATGCCAGAGCCGGCACCATCTCAGCTACAGTGTTCATGCCAGAGCCGGCACCATCTCAGCTACAGTGTTCATGCCAGAGCCGGCACCATCTCAGCTACAGTGTTCATGCCAGAGCTGGCACCATCTCAGCTACAGTGTTCATGCCAGAGCCGGCACCATCTCAGCTACAGTGTTCATGCCAGAGCCGGCACCATCTCAGCTACAGTGTTCATGCCAGAGCCGGCACCATCTCAGCTACAGTGTTCATGCCAGAGCCGGCACCATCTCAGCTACAGTGTTCATGCCAGAGCCGGCACCATCTCAGCTACAGTGTTCATGCCAGAGCCGGCACCATCTCAGCTACAGTGTTCATGCCAGAGCCGGCACCATCTCAGCTACAGTGTTCATGCCAGAGCCGGCACCATCTCAGCTACAGTGTTCATGCAAGAGCCAGCACCATCTCAGCTACAGTGTTCATGCCAGAGCCGGCACCATCTCAGCTACAGTGTTCATGCCAGAGCCGGCACCATCTCAGCTACAGTGTTCATGCCAGAGCCGGCACCATCTCAGTTACAGTGTTCATGCCAGAGCCGGCACCATCTCAGCTACAGTGTTCATGCCAGAGCCGGCACCATCTCAGCTACAGTGTTCATGCCAGAGCCGGCACCATCTCAGCTACAGTGTTCATGCCAGAGCCGGCACCATCTCAGCTACAGTGTTCATGCCAGAGCCGGCACCATCTCAGCTACAGTGTTCATGCCAGAGCCGGCACCATCTCAGCTACAGTGTTCATGCCAGAGCCGGCACCATCTCAGCTACAGTGTTCATGCCAGAGCCGGCACCATCTCAGCTACAGTGTTCATGCCAGAGCCGGCACCATCTCAGCTACAGTGTTCATGCCAGAGCCGGCACCATCTCAGCTACAGTGTTCATGCCAGAGCCGGCACCACCATCTGTTCAGCTACAGTGTTCATGCCAGAGCCGGCACCATCTCAGCTACAGTGTTCATGCCAGAGCCGGCACCATCTCAGCTACAGTGTTCATGCCAGAGCCGGCACCATCTCAGCTACAGTGTTCATGCCAGAGCCGGCACCATCTCAGCTACAGTGTTCATGCCAGAGCCGGCACCATCTCAGCTACAGTGTTCATGCCAGAGCCGGCACCATCTCAGCTACAGTGTTCATGCCAGAGCCGGCACCATCTCAGCTACAGTGTTCATGCCAGAGCCGGCACCATCTCAGCTACAGTGTTCATGCCAGAGCCGGCACCATCTCAGCTACAGTGTTCATGCCAGAGCTGGCACCATCTCAGCTACAGTGTTCATGCCAGAGCCGGCACCATCTCAGCTACAGTGTTCATGCCAGAGCCGGCACCATCTCAGCTACAGTGTTCATGCCAGAGCCGGCACCATCTCAGCTACAGTGTTCATGCCAGAGCCGGCACCATCTCAGCTACAGTGTTCATGCCAGAGCTGGCACCATCTCAGCTACAGTGTTCATGCCAGAGCCGGCACCATCTCAGCTACAGTGTTCATGCCAGAGCCGGCACCATCTCAGCTACAGTGTTCATGCCAGAGCCGGCACCATCTCAGCTACAGTGTTCATGCCAGAGCCGGCACCATCTCAGCTACAGTGTTCATGCCAGAGCCGGCACCATCTCAGCTACAGTGTTCATGCCAGAGCCGGCACCATCTCAGCTACAGTGTTCATGCCAGAGCCGGCACCATCTCAGCTACAGTGTTCATGCCAGAGCCGGCACCATCTCAGCTACAGTGTTCATGCCAGAGCCGGCACCATCTCAGCTACAGTGTTCATGCCAGAGCCGGCACCATCTCAGCTACAGTGTTCATGCCAGAGCCGGCACCATCTCAGCTACAGTGTTCATGCCAGAGCCGGCACCATCTCAGCTACAGTGTTCATGCCAGAGCCGGCACCATCTCAGCTACAGTGTTCATGCCAGAGCCGGCACCATCTCAGCTACAGTGTTCATGCCAGAGCCGGCACCATCTCAGCTACAGTGTTCATGCCAGAGCCGGCACCATCTCAGCTACAGTGTTCATGCCAGAGCCGGCACCATCTCAGCTACAGTGTTCATGCCAGAGCTGGCACCATCTCAGCTACAGTGTTCATGCCAGAGCCGGCACCATCTCAGCTACAGTGTTCATGCCAGAGCCGGCACCATCTCAGCTACAGTGTTCATGCCAGAGCCGGCACCATCTCAGCTACAGTGTTCATGCCAGAGCCGGCACCATCTCAGCTACAGTGTTCATGCCAGAGCCGGCACCATCTCAGCTACAGTGTTCATGCCAGATCAGGCACCATCTCAGCTACAGTGTTCATGCCAGAGCCGGCACCATCTCAGCTACAGTGTTCATGCCAGAGCCGGCACCATCTCAGCTACAGTGTTCATGCCAGAGCCGCTACAGCATGCCAGAGCTGGCACCATCTCAGCTACAGTGTTCATGCCAGAGCCGGCACCATCTCAGCTACAGTGTTCATGCCAGAGCCGGCACCATCTCAGCTACAGTGTTCATGCCAGAGCCGGCACCATCTCAGCTACAGTGTTCATGCCAGAGCCGGCACCATCTCAGCTACAGTGTTCATGCCAGAGCACCATCTCAGGCACCATCTCTCAGCTACAGTGTTCATGCCAGAGCCGGCACCATCTCAGCTACAGTGTTCATGCCAGAGCCGGCACCATCTCAGCTACAGTGTTCATGCCAGAGCCGGCACCATCTCAGCTACAGTGTTCATGCCAGAGCCGGCACCATCTCAGCTACAGTGTTCATGCCAGAGCCGGCACCATCTCAGCTACAGTGTTCATGCCAGAGCCGGCACCATCTCAGCTACAGTGTTCATGCCAGAGCCGGCACCATCTCAGCTACAGTGTTCATGCCAGAGCCGGCACCATCTCAGCTACAGTGTTCATGCCAGAGCCGGCACCATCTCAGCTACAGTGTTCATGCCAGAGCCGGCACCATCTCAGCTACAGTGTTCATGCCAGAGCCGGCACCATCTCAGCTACAGTGTTCATGCCAGAGCCGGCACCATCTCAGCTACAGTGTTCATGCCAGAGCCGGCACCATCTCAGCTACAGTGTTCATGCCGGAGCCGGTGTTCATGCCATCACCATCTCAGCTACAGTGTTCATGCCAGAGCCGGCACCATCTCAGCTACAGTGTTCATGCCAGAGCCGGCACCATCTCAGCTACAGTGTTCATGCCAGAGCCGGCTACAGTGTTCATCTCTCAGCTACAGTGTTCATGCCAGAGCCACCATCTCAGCTACAGTGTTCATGCCAGAGCCTGCACCATCTCAGCTACAGGGTTCATGCCAGAGCCGGCACCATCTCAGCTACAGTGTTCATGCCAGAGCCATGCCAGAGCCGGCACCATCTCAGCTACAGTGTTCATGCCAGAGCCGGCACCATCTCAGGCACCCTCTCAGCTACAGTGTTCATGCCAGAGCCGGCACCATCTCAGCTACAGTGTTCATGCCAGAGCCGGCACCATCTCAGCTACAGTGTTCATGCCAGAGCCGGCACCATCTCAGCTACAGTGTTCATGCCAGAGCCGGCACCATCTCAGCTACAGTGTTCATGCCAGAGCCGGCACCATCTCAGCTACAGTGTTCATGCCAGAGCCGGCACCATCTCAGCTACAGTGTTCATGCCAGAGCCGGCACCATCTCAGCTACAGTGTTCATGCCAGAGCCGGCACCATCTCAGCTACAGTGTTCATGCCAGAGCCGGCACCATCTCAGCTACAGTGTTCATGCCAGAGCATGCGAGCACCATCTCAGCTACAGTGTTCATGCCAGAGCCGGCACTATCTTAGCTACAGTGTTCATGCCAGAGCCGGCACCATCTCAGCTACAGTGTTCATGCCAGAGCCGGCACCATCTCAGATACAGTGTTCATGCCAGAGCCGGCACCATCTTAGCGGTGCCAGAGCCGGCACCATCTCAGCTACAGTGTTCATGCCAGAGCCGGCACCATCTCAGCTACAGTGTTCATGCCAGAGCCGGCACCATCTCAGCTACAGTGTTCATGCCAGAGCCGGCACCATCTCAGCTACAGTGTTCATGCCAGAGCCGGCACCATCTCAGCTACAGTGTTCATGCCAGAGCCGGCACCATCTCAGCTACAGTGTTCATGCCAGAGCCGGCACCATCTCAGCTACAGAGCCGGCACCATCTCAGCTACAGTGTTCATGCCAGAGGAGGCACCCTCTCAGCTACAGTGTTCATGCCAGAGCCGGCACCATCTCAGCTACAGTGTTCATGCCAGAGCCGGCACCATCTCAGCTACAGTGTTCATGCCAGAGCCGGCACCATCTCAGCTACAGTGTTCATGCCAGAGCCGGCACCATCTCAGCTACAGTGTTCATGCCAGAGCCGGCACCATCTCAGCTACAGTGTTCATGCCAGAGCCGCCACCATCTCAGCTACAGTGTTCATGCCAGAGCCGGCACCATCTCAGCTACAGTGTTCATGCCAGAGCCGGCACCATCTCAGCTACAGTGTTCATGCCAGAGCTGGCACCATCTCAGCTACAGTGTTCATGCCAGAGCCGGCACCATCTCAGCTACAGTGTTCATGCCAGAGATTCACCATCTCAGCTACAGTGTTCATGCCAGAGCTGGCACCATCTCAGCTACAGTGTTCATGCCAGAGCCGGCACCATCTCAGCTACAGTGTTCATGCCAGAGCCGGCACCATCTACAGTGTTCATGCCAGAGCCGGCACCATAGCTACAGTGTTCATGCCAGAGCCGGCACCATCTCAGCTACAGTGTTCATGCCAGAGCCGGCACCATCTCAGCTACAGTGTTCATGCCAGAGCCGGCACCATCTCAGCTACAGTGTTCATGCCAGAGCCGGCACCATCTCAGCTACAGAGCCGGCACCATCTCAGCTACAGTGTTCATGCCAGAGCAGGCACCATCTCAGCTACAGTGTTCATGCCAGAGCCGGCACCATCTCAGCTACAGTGTTCATGCCAGAGCCGGCACCATCTCAGCTACAGTGTTCATGCCAGAGCCGGCACCATCTCAGCTACAGTGTTCATGCCAGAGCCGGCACCATCTCAGCTACAGTGTTCATGCCAGAGCCGGCACCATCTCAGCTACAGTGTTCATGCCAGAGCCGGCACCATCTCAGCTACAGTGTTCATGCCAGAGCCGGCACCATCTCAGCTACAGTGTTCATGCCAGAGCCGGCACCATCTCAGCTACAGTGTTCATGCCAGAGCCGGCACCATCTCAGCTACAGTGTTCATGCCAGAGCCGGCACCATCTCAGCTACAGTGTTCATGCCAGAGCCGGCACCATCTCAGCTACAGTGTTCATGCCAGAGCCGGCACCATCTCAGCTACAGTGTTCATGCCAGAGCCGGCACCATCTCAGCTACAGTGTTCATGCCAGCTACAGTGTTCATGCCAGAGCCGGCACCATCTCAGCTACAGTGTTCATGCCAGAGCCGGCACCATCTCAGCTACAGTGTTCATGCCAGAGCCGGCACCATCTCAGCTACAGTGTTCATGCCAGAGCCGGCACCATCTCAGCTACAGTGTTCATGCCAGAGCCGGCACCATCTCAGCTACAGTGTTCATGCCAGAGCCGGCACCATCTCAGCTACAGTGTTCATGCCAGAGCAGTGTTCATGCCAGAGCCGGCACCATCTCAGCTACAGTGTTCATGCCAGAGCCGGCACCATCTCAGCTACAGTGTTCATGCCAGAGCCGGCACCATCTCAGCTACAGTGTTCATGCCAGAGCCGGCACCATCTGTTCATGCCAGAGCCGGCACCATCTCAGTGTGTTCATGCCAGAGCCGGCACCATCTCAGCTACAGTGTTCATGCCAGAGCCGGCACCATCTCAGCTACAGTGTTCATGCCATAGCCGGCACCATCTCAGCTACAGTGTTCATGCCAGAGCCGGCACCATCTCAGCTACAGTGTTCATGCCAGAGCCGGCACCATCTCAGCTACAGTGTTCATGCCAGAGCCGGCACCATCTCAGCTACATGCCAGAGCCGTCTCAGCTACAGTGTTCATGCCAGAGCCACCATCTCAGCTACAGTGTTCATGCCAGAGCCGGCACCATCTCAGCTACAGTGTTCATGCCAGAGCCGGCACCTCAGCTACAGTGTTCATGCCAGAGCCGGCACCATCTCAGTTACAGTGTTCATGCCAGAGCCGGCACCATCTCAGCTACAGTGTTCATGCCAGAGCCGGCACCATCTCAGCTACAGTGTTCATGCCAGAGCCGGCACCAGCTACAGTGTTCATGCCAGAGCCGGCACCATCTCAGTTACAGTGTTCATGCCAGAGCCGGCACCATCTCAGCTACAGTGTTCATGCCAGAGCCGGCACCATCTCAGCTACAGTGTTCATGCCAGAGCCGGCACCATCTCAGCTACAGTGTTCATGCCAGAGCCGGCACCATCTCAGCTACAGTGTTCATGCCAGAGCCGGCACCATCTCAGCTACAGTGTTCATGCCAGAGCTCTCAGCTACAGTGTTCATGCCAGAGCCGGCACCATCTCAGCTACAGTGTTCATGCCAGAGCCGGCACCATCTCATCTACAGTGTTCATGCCAGAGCAACACCATCTCACCTACAGTGCACCATCTCTCAGCTACAGTGTTCATGCCAGAGCCGGCACCATCTCAGCTACAGTGTTCATGCCAGATCCGGCACCATCTCAGCTACAGTGTTCATGCCAGAGCCGGCACCATCTCAGCTACAGTGTTCATGCCAGAGCCGGCACCATCTCAGCTACAGTGTTCATGCCAGAGCCGGCACCATCTCAGCTACAGTGTTCATGCCAGAGCCGGCACCATCTCAGCTACAGTGTTCATGCCAGAGCCGGCACCATCTCAGCTACAGTCTTCATAGTGTTCATGCCAGAGCAGTACAGTGTTCATGCCAGAGCCGGCACCATCTCAGCTACAGTGTTCATGCCAGAGCCGGCACCATCTCAGCTACAGTGTTCACAGTGTTCATGCCAGAGCCGGCACCATCTCAGCTACAGTGTTCATGAAAGAGCCGGCACCATCTCAGCTACAGTGTTCATGCCAGAGCCGGCACCATCTCAGCTACAGTGTTCATGCCAGAGCCGGCACCATCTCAGCTACAGTGTTCATGCCAGAGCCGGCACCATCTCAGCTACAGTGTTCATGCCAGAGCCGGCACCATCTCAGCTACAGTGTTCATGCCAGAGCCGGCACCATCTCAGCTACAGTGTTCATGCCAGAGCCGGCACCATCTCAGCTACAGTGTTCATGCCAGAGCCGGCACCATCTCAGCTACAGTGTTCATGCCAGAGCCGGCACCATCTCAGCTACAGTGTTCATGCCAGAGCCGGCACCATCTCAGCTACAGTGTTCATGCCAGAGCCGGCACCATCTCAGCTACAGTGTTCATGCCAGAGCCGGCACCATCTCAGCTACAGTGTTCATGCCAGAGCAGGCACCATCTCAGCTACAGTGTTCATGCCAGAGCCGGCACCATCTCAGCTACAGTGTTCATGCCAGAGCCGGCACCATCTCAGCTACAGTGTTCATGCCAGAGCCGGCACCATCTCAGCTACAGTGTTCATGCCAGAGCCGGCACCATCTCAGCTACAGTGTTCATGCCAGAGCCGGCACCATCTCAGCTACAGTGTTCATGCCAGAGCCGGCACCATCTCAGCTACAGTGTTCATGCCAGAGGTGGCACCATCTCAGCTACAGTGTTCATGCCAGAGTTTACACCATCTCAGCAACAGTGTTCACCATCTCTCAGCTACAGTGTTCATGCCAGACCATCTCAGCTACAGTGTTCATGCCATCTCAGCTACAGTGTTCATGCCAGAGCCGGCACCATCTCAGCTACAGTGTTCATGCCAGAGCCGGCACCATCTCAGCTACAGTGTTCATGCCAGAGCCGGCACCATCTCAGCTACAGTGTTCATGCCAGAGCCGGCACCATCTCAGCTACAGTGTTCATGCCAGAGCCGGCACCATCTCAGCTACAGTGTTCATGCCAGAGCCGGCACCATCTCAGCTACAGTGTTCAGAGCCGGCACCATCTCAGCTACAGTGTTCATGCCAGAGCACACCATCTCAGGTACAGTGTTCTTGCCAGAGCCGGCACCATCTCAGCTACAGTGTTCATGCCAGAGCCGGCACCATCTCAGCTACAGTGTTCATGCCAGAGCCGGCACCATCTCAGCTACAGTGTTCATGCCAGAGGTGGCACCATCTCAGCTACAGTGTTCATGCCAGAGTTTACACCATCTCAGCTACAGTGTTCATGCCAGAGCTGGCACCATCTCAGCTACAGTGTTCATGCCAGAGCCGGCACCATCTCAGCTACAGTGTTCATGCCAGAGCCGGCACCATCTCAGCTACAGTGTTCATGCCAGAGCCGGCACCATCTCAGCACAGTGTTCATGCCAGACCCGGCACCATCTCAGCTACAGTGTTCATGCCAGAGCCGGCACCATCTCAGCAGAGCCGGCACCATCTCAGCTACAGTGTTCATGCCAGAGCACCATCTCAGCAGTGTTCATGCAGAGCCGGCACCATCTCAGCTACAGTGTTCATGCCAGAGCCGGCACCATCTCAGCTACAGTGTTCACCATCTCAGCTACAGTGTTCATGCCAGAGCCGGCACCATCTCAGCTACAGTGTTCATGCCAGAGCCACCATCTCAGGCACCATCTCAGCTACAGTGTTCATGCCAGAGCCGGCACCATCTCAGCTAAAGTGTTCATGCCAGAGCCGGCACCATCTCAGCTACAGTGTTCAGAGCCGGCACCATCTCAGCTACAGTGTTCATGCCGGCACCATCTCAGCTACAGTGTTCATGCCAGAGCCGGCACCATCTCAGCTACAGTGTTCATGCCAGAGCCGGCACCATCTCAGCTACAGTGTTCATGCCAGAGCCGGCACCATCTCAGCTACAGTGTTCATGCCAGAGCCGGCACCATCTCAGCTACAGTGTTCATGCCAGAGCCGGCACCATCTCAGCTACAGTGTTCATGCCAGAGCCGGCACCATCTCAGCTACAGTGTTCATGCCAGAGCCCATCTCAGGCACCATCTCAGCTACAGTGTTCATGCCAGAGCCGGCACCATCTCAGCTACAGTGTTCATGCCAGAGCCGGCACCATCTCAGCTACAGTGTTCATGCCAGAGCCGGCACCATCTCAGCTACAGTGTTCATGCCAGAGCAGGCACCATCTCAGCTACAGTGTTCATGCCAGAGCCGGCACCATCTCAGCTACAGTGTTCATGCCACCATCTCAGACAGTGTTCATGCCAGAGCACCATCTCAGCTACAGTGTTCATGCCAGAGCCGGCACCAACTCAGCTACAGTGTTCATGCCAGAGCCGGCACCATCTCAGCTACAGTGTTCATGCCAGAGCCGGCACCATCTCAGCTACAGTGTTCATGCCAGAGCCGGCACCATCTCAGCTACAGTGTTCATGCCAGAGCCGGCACCATCTCAGCTACAGTGTTCATGCCAGAGCCGGCACCATCTCAGCTACAGTGTTCATGCCAGAGCCGGCACCATCTCAGCTACAGTGTTCATGCCAGAGCCGGCACCATCTCAGCTACAGTGTTCATGCCAGAGCCGGCACCATCTCAGCTACAGTGTTCATGCCAGAGCCGGCACCATCTCAGCTACAGTGTTCATGCCAGAGCCGGCACCATCTCAGCTACAGTGTTCATGCCAGAGCCGGCACCATCTCAGCTAGCTACAGTGTCTCACAGTGTTCATGCCAGAGCCGGCACCATCTCAGCTACAGTGTTCATGCCAGAGCCGGCACCATCTCAGCTACAGTGTTCATGCCAGAGCCGGCACCATCTCAGCTACAGTGTTCATGCCAGAGCCGGCACCATCTCAGCTACAGTGTTCATGCCAGAGCCGGCACCATCTCAGCTACAGTGTTCATGCCAGAGCCGGCACCATCTCAGCTACAGTGTTCATGCCAGAGCCGGCACCATCTCAGCTACAGTGTTCATGCCAGAGCCGGCACCATCTCAGCTACAGTGTTCATGCCAGAGCCGGCACCATCTCAGCTACAGTGTTCATGCCAGAGCCGGCACCATCTCAGCTACAGTGTTCATGCCAGAGCCGGCACCATCTCAGCTACAGTGTTCATGCCAGAGCCGGCACCATCTCAGCTACAGTGTTCATGCCAGAGCCGGCACCATCTCAGCTACAGTGTTCATGCCAGAGCCGGCACCATCTCAGCTACAGTGTTCATGCCAGAGCCGGCACCATCTCAGCTACAGTGTTCATGCCAGAGCCGGCACCATCTACAGTGTTCATGCCAGAGCACCATCTCAGCTACAGTGTTCTTGCCAGAGCCGGCACCATCTCAGCTACAGTGTTCATGCCAGAGCCGGCACCATCTCAGCTACAGTGTTCATGCCAGAGCCGGCACCATCTCAGCTACAGTGTTCATGCCAGAGCCGGCACCATCTCAGCTACAGTGTTCATGCCAGAGCCGGCACCATCTCAGCTACAGTGTTCATGCCAGAGCCGGCACCATCTCAGCTACAGTGTTCATGCCAGAGCCGGCACCATCTCAGCTACAGTGTTCATGCCAGAGCCGGCACCATCTCAGCTACAGGGTTCATGCCAGAGCCACCATCTCAGCTACTGTGTTCATGCCAGAGCCGGCACCATCTCAGCTACAGTGTTCATGCCAGAGCCGGCACCATCTCAGCTACAGTGTTCATGCCAGAGCCGGCACCATCTCAGCTACAGTGTTCATGCCAGAGCCGGCACCATCTCAGCTACAGTGTTCATGCCAGAGCCGGCACCATCAGCTACAGTGTTCATGCCAGAGCCGGCACCATCTCAGCTACAGTGTTCATGCCAGAGCCGGCACCATCTCAGCTACAGTGTTCATGCCAGAGCCGGCACCATCTCAGCTACAGTGTTCATGCCAGAGCCGGCACCATCTCAGCTACAGTGTTCATGCCAGAGCCGGCACCATCTCAGCTACAGTGTTCATGCCAGAGCCGGCACCATCTCAGCTACAGTGTTCATGCCAGAGCCGGCACCATCTCAGCTACAGTGTTCATGCCAGAGCCGGCACCATCTCAGCTACAGTGTTCATGCCAGAGCCGGCACCATCTCAGCTACAGTGTTCATGCCACCATCTCAGACAGTGTTCATGCCAGAGCACCATCTCAGCTACAGTGTTCATGCCAGAGCCGGCACCATCTCAGCTACAGTGTTCATGCCAGAGCCGGCACCATCTCCAGAGCCGGCACCATCTCAGCTACAGTGTTCATGCCAGAGCCGGCACCATCTCAGCTACAGTGTTCATGCCAGAGCCGGCACCATCTCAGCTACAGTGTTCATGCCAGAGCCGGCACCTTCTCAGCTACAGTGTTCATGCCAGAGCCGGCACCATCTCAGCTACAGTGTTCATGCCAGAGCCGGCACCATCTCAGCTACAGTGTTCATGCCAGAGCCGGCACCATCTCAGCTACAGTGTTCATGGCAGAGCTACAGTGTTCATGCCAGAGCCGGCACCATCTCAGCTACAGTGTTCATGCCAGAGCCGGCACCATCTCAGCTACAGTGTTCATGCCAGAGCCGGCACCATCTCAGCTACAGTGTTCATGCCAGAGCCGGCACCATCTCAGCTACAGTGTTCATGCCAGAGCCGGCACCATCTCAGCTACAGTGTTCATGCCAGAGCCGGCACCATCTCAGCTACAGTGTTCATGCCAGAGCCGGCACCATCTCAGCTACAGTGTTCATGCCAGAGCCGGCACCATCTCAGCTACAGTGTTCATGCCAGAGCCGGCACCATCTCAGCTACAGCGTTCATGCCAGAGCCGGCACCATCTCAGCTATGCCAGAGCCGGCACCATCTCAGTTCATGCCAGAGCCGGCACCATCTCAGCTACAGTGTTCATGCCAGAGCCGGCACCATCTCAGCTACAGTGTTCATGCCAGAGCCGGCACCATCTCAGCTACAGTGTTCATGCCAGAGCCGGCACCATCTCAGCTACAGTGTTCATGCCAGAGCCGGCACCATCTCAGCTACAGTGTTCATGCCAGAGCCGGCACCATCTCAGCTACAGTGTTCATGCCAGAGCCGGCACCATCTCAGCTACAGTGTTCATGCCAGAGCCGGCACCATCTCAGCTACAGTGTTCATGCCAGAGCCGGCACCATCTCAGCTACAGTGTTCATGCCAGAGCCGGCACCATCTCAGCTACAGTGTTCATGCCAGAGCTAGCACCATCTCAGCTACAGTGTTCATGCCAGAGCCGGCACCATCTCAGCTACAGTGTTCATGCCAGAGCCGGCACCATCTCAGCTACAGTGTTCATGCCAGAGCCGGCACCATCTCAGCTACAGTGTTCATGCCAGAGCCGGCACCATCTCAGCTACAGTGTTCATGCCAGAGCCGGCACCATCTCAGCTACAGTGTTCATGCCAGAGCAGGCACCATCTCAGCTACAGTGTTCATGCCAGAGCCGGCACCATCTCAGCTACAGTGTTCATGCCAGAGCCGGCACCATCTCAGCTACAGTGTTCATGCCAGAGCCGGCACCATCTCAGCTACAGTGTTCATGCCAGAGCCGGCACCATCTCAGCTACAGTGTTCATGCCAGAGCCGGCACCATCTCAGCTACAGTGTTCATGCCAGAGCCGGCACCATCTCAGCTACAGTGTTCATGCCAGAGCCGGCACCATCTCAGCTACAGTGTTCATGCCAGAGCCGGCACCATCTCAGCTACAGTGTTCATGCCAGAGCCGGCACCATCTCAGCTACAGTGTTCATGCCAGAGCCGGCACCATCTCAGCTACAGTGTTCATGCCAGAGCCGGCACCATCTACAGTGTTCATACAGTGTTTCATGCCAGAGCCGGCACCATCTCAGCTACAGTGTTCATGCAGAGCCGGCACCATCTCAGCTACAGTGTTCATGCCAGAGCCGCACCATCTCAGCTACAGTGTTCATGCCAGAGCCGGCACCATCTCAGCTACAGTGTTCATGCCAGAGCCGGCACCATCTCAGCTACAGTGTTCATGCCAGAGCCGGCACCATCTCAGCTACAGTGTTCATGCCAGAGCCGGCACCATCTCAGCTACAGTGTTCATGCCAGAGCCGGCACCATCTCAGCTACAGTGTTCTTGCCAGAGCCGGCACCATCTCAGCTACAGTGTTCATGCCAGAGCCGGCACCATCTCAGCTACAGCTACAGTGTTCAGAGCCGGCACCATCTCAGCTACAGTGCATGCCAGAGCCGGCACCATCTCAGCTACAGTGTTCATGCCAGAGCCGGCACCATCTCAGCTACAGTGTTCATGCCAGAGCCGGCACCATCTCAGCTACAGTGTTCATGCCAGAGCCGGCACCATCTCAGCTACAGTGTTCATGCCAGAGCCGGCACCATCTCAGCTACAGTGTTCATGCCAGAGCCGGCACCATCTCAGCTACAGTGTTCATGCCAGAGCCGGCACCATCTCAGCTACAGTGTTCATGCCAGAGCCGGCACCATCTCAGCTACAGTGTTCATGCTAGAGCCGGCACCATCTCAGCTAGCTACACCATCTCAGTACAGTGTTCATGCCAGAGCCGGCACCATCTCAGCTACAGTGTTCATGCCAGAGCCGGCACCAGAGCCCAGGCACCATCTCAGCTACAGTGTTCATGCCAGAGCCGGCACCATCTCAGCTACAGTGTTCATGCCAGAGCCGGCACCATCTCAGCTACAGTGTTCATGCCAGAGCCGGCACCATCTCAGCTACAGTGTTCATGCCAGAGCCGGCACCATCTCAGCTACAGTGTTCATGCCAGAGCCGGCACCATCTCAGCTACAGTGTTCATGCCAGAGCCGGCACCATCTCAGCTACAGTGTTCATGCCAGAGCCGGCACCATCTCAGCTACAGTGTTCATGCCAGAGCCGGCACCATCTCAGCTACAGTGTTCATGCCAGAGCCGGCACCATCTCAGCTACAGTGTTCATGCCAGAGCCGGCACCATCTCAGCTACAGTGTTCATGCCAGAGCCGGCACCATCTCAGCTACAGTGTTCATGCCAGAGCCGGCACCATCTCAGCTACAGTGTTCATGCCAGAGCCGGCACCATCTCAGCTACAGTGTTCATGCCAGAGCCGGCACAGTGTTCATGCCAGAGCCGGCACCATCTCAGCTACAGTGTTCATGGCAGAGCCGGAACCATCTCAGCTACAGTGTTCATGCCAGAGCAGGCACCATCTCAGCTACAGTGTTCATGCCAGAGCTGGCACCATCTCAGCTACAGTGTTCATGCCAGAGCCGGCACCATCTCAGCTACAGTGTTCATGCCAGAGCCGGCACCATCTCAGCTACAGTGTTCATGCCAGAGCCGGCACCATCTCAGCTACAGTGTTCATGCCATAGCCGGCACCATCTCAGCTACAGTGTTCATGCCAGAGCCGGCTGCATCTCAGCTACAGTGTTCATGCCAGAGCCGGCACCATCTCAGCTACAGTGTTCATGCCAGAGCCGGCACCATCTCAGCTACAGTGTTCATGCCAGAGCCGGCACCATCTCAGCTACAGTGTTCATGCCAGAGCCGGCACCATCTCAGCTACAGTGTTCATGCCAGAGCCGGCACCATCTCAGCTACAGTGTTCATGCCAGAGCCGGCACCATCTCAGCTACAGTGTTCATGCCAGAGCCGGCACCATCTCAGCTACAGTGTTCATGCCAGAGCCGGCACCATCTCAGCTACAGTGTTCATGAGAGAGCCGGCACCATCTCAGCTACAGTGTTCATGCCAGAGCCGGCACCATCTCAGCTACAGTGTTCATGCCAGAGCCGGCACCATCTCAGCTACAGTGTTCATGCCAGAGCCGGCACCATCTCAGCAGTATGCAGAGCCGGCACCATCTCAGTTCATGCCAGAGCCGGCACCATCTCAGCTACAGTCTCAGTACAGTCATGCCAGAGCCGGCACCATCTCAGCTACAGTGTTCATGCCAGAGCCGGCACCATCTCAGCTACAGTGTTCATGCCAGAGCCGGCACCATCTCAGCTACAGTGTTCATGCCAGAGCCGGCACTATCTCAGCTACAGTGTTCATGCCAGAGCCGGCACCATCTCAGCTACAGTGTTCATGCCAGAGCCGGCACCATCTCAGCTACAGTGTTCATGCCAGAGCCGGCTACAGTGTTCATCTCAGCTACAGTGTTCATGCCAGAGCCGGCACCATCTCAGCTACAGTGTTCATGCCAGAGCCGGCACCATCTCAGCTACAGTGTTCATGCCAGAGCCGGCACCATCTCAGCAACAGTGTTCATGCCAGAGCCGGCACCATCTCAGCTACAGTGTTCATGCCAGAGCCGGCACCATCTCAGCTACAGTGTTCATGCCAGAGCCGGCACCATCTCAGCTACAGTGTTCATGCCAGAGCCGGCACCATCTCAGCTACAGCGTTCATGCCAGAGCCGGCACCATCTCAGCTACAGTGTTCATGCCAGAGCCGGCACCATCTCAGCTACAGTGTTCATGCCAGAGCCGGCACCATCTCAGCTACAGTGTTCATGCCAGAGCCGGCACCATCTCAGCTACAGTGTTCATGCCAGAGCCGGCACCATCTCAGCAGTGTTCATGCAGAGCCGGCACCATGTTCAGCGTTCATGCCAGAGCCGGCACCATCTCAGCTACAGTGTTCATGCCAGAGCCGGCACCATCTCAGCTAGAGTGTTCATGCCAGAGCTGCGGCACCATCTCAGCTACAGTGTTCATGCCAGAGCCGGCACCATCTCAGCTAGAGTGTTCATGCCAGAGCCGGCACCATCTCAGCTACAGTGTTCATGCCAGAGCCGGCACCATCTCAGCTACAGTGTTCATGCCAGAGCCGGCACCATCTCAGCTACAGTGTTCATGCCAGAGCCGGCACCATCTCAGTTACAGTGTTCATGCCAGAGCGGGCACCATCTCTGCTACAGTGTCCATGCCAGAGCCGGCACCATCTCAGCTACAGTGTTCATGCCAGAGCCGGCACCATCTCAGCTACAGTGTTCATGCCAGAGCCGGCACCATCTCAGCTACAGTGTTCATGCCAGAGCCGGCACCATCTCAGCTACAGTCTCAGCTACAGTGTTCATGCCAGAGCCGGCACCATCTCAGCTACAGTGTTCATGCCAGAGCCGGCACCATCTCAGCTACAGTGTTCATGCCAGAGCCGGCACCATCTCAGCTACAGTGTTCATGCCAGAGCCGGCACCATCTCAGCTACAGTGTTCATGCCAGAGCCGGCACCATCTCAGCTACAGTGTTCATGCCAGACCATCTCAGCGGCATGCCAGAGCCGGCACCATCTCAGCTACAGTGTTCATGCCAGAGCCGGCACCATCTCAGCTACAGTGTTCATGCCAGAGCCGGCACCATCTCAGCTACAGTGTTCATGCCAGAGCCGGCACCATCTCAGTTACAGTGTTCATGCCAGAGCCGGCACCATCTCAGCTACAGTGTTCATGCCAGAACCGGCACCATCTCAGCTACAGTGTTCATGCCAGAGCTGGCACCATCTCAGCTACAGTGTTCATGCCAGAGCCGGCACCATCTCAGCTACAGTGTTCATGCCAGAGCCGGCACCATCTCAGCTACAGTGTTCATGCCAGAGCCACCATCACAGCTACAGTGTTCATGCCAGAGCCGGCACCATCTCAGCTACAGTGTTCATGCCAGAGCCGGCACCATCTCAGCTACAGTGTTCATGCCAGAGCCGGCACCATCTCAGCTACAGTGTTCATGCCAGAGCCGGCACCATCTCAGCTACAGTGTTCATGCCAGAGCCGGCACCATCTCAGCTACAGTGTTCATGCCAGAGCCGGCACCATCTCAGCTACAGTGTTCATGCCAGAGCAGGCACCATCTCAGCTACAGTGTTCATGCCAGAGCCGGCACCATCTCAGCTACAGTGTTCATGCCAGAGCCGGCACCATCTCAGCTACAGTGCCAGAGCCGGCACCATCTCAGCTGTGTTCATGGCAGAGCCGGCACCATCTCAGCTACAGTGTTCATGCCAGAGCCGGCACCATCTCAGCTACAGTGTTCATGCCAGAGCCGGCACCATCTCAGCTACAGTGTTCATGCCAGAGCAGGCACCATCTCAGCTACAGTGTTCATGCCAGAGCACCATCTCAGCTACAGGCATGCCATCTCAGCTACAGTGTTCAGAGCCGGCACCATCTCAGCTACAGTTTTCATGCCAGAGCCGGCACCATCTCAGCAGTGTTCAGCCAGAGCCGGCACCATCTCAGCTACAGTGTTCATGCCAGAGCCGGCACCATCTCAGCTACAGTTCATGTTCAGCTACAGTGTTCATGCCAGGGCCGGCACCATCTCAGCTACAGTGTTCATGCCAGAGCCGGCACCATCTCAGCTACAGTGTTCATGCCAGAGCCGGCACCATCTCAGCTACAGTGTTCATGCTAGAGCCGGCACCATCTCAGCTACAGTGTTCATGCCAGAGCCGGCACCATCTCAGCTACAGTGTTCATGCCAGAGCCGGCACCATCTCAGCTACAGTGTTCATGCCAGAGCCGGCACCATCTCAGCTACAGTGTTCATGCCAGAGCCGGCATGCCAGAGCTCTCAGCTACAGTGTTCATGCCAGAGCCGGCACCATCTCAGCTACAGTGTTCATGCCAGAGCCGGCACCATCTCAGCTACAGTGTTCATGCCAGAGCCGGCACCATCTCAGCTACAGTGTTCATGCCAGAGCCGGCACCATCTCAGCTACAGTGTTCATGCCAGAGCCGGCACCATCTCAGCTACAGTGTTCATGCCAGAGCCGGCACCATCTCAGCTACAGTGTAGTCATGCCAGAGCCGGCACCATCTCAGCTACAGTGTTCATGCCAGAGCCGGCACCATCTCAGCTACAGTGTTCATGCCAGAGCCGGCACCATCTCAGCTACAGTGTTCATGCCAGAGCCGGCACCATCTCAGCTACAGTGTTCATGCCAGAGCCGGCATCATCTCAGCTACAGTGTTCATGCCAGAGCCGGCATCATCTCAGCTACAGTGTTCATGCCAGAGCCGGCATCATCTCAGCTACAGTGTTCATGCCAGAGCCGGCATCTCAGCTACAGTGTTCCATCTCAGCTACAGTGTTCATGCCAGAGCCGGCACCATCTCAGCTACAGTGTTCATGCCAGAGCCGGCACCATCTCAGCTACAGTGTTCATGCCAGAGCCGGCACCATCTCAGGCACCATCTCAGCTACAGTGTTCATGCCAGAGCCGGCACCATCTCAGCTACAGTGTTCATGCCAGAGCCGGCACCATCTCAGCTACAGTGTTCATGCCAGAGCCGGCACCATCTCAGCTACAGTGTTCATGCCAGAGCCGGCACCATCTCAGCTACAGTGTTCACGCCATAGCCGGCACCATCTCAGCTACAGTGTTCATGCCAGAGGAGGCACCATCTCAGCTACAGTGTTCATTCCAGAGCCGGCACCATCTCAGCTACAGTGTTCATGCCAGAGCCGGCACCATCTCAGCTACAGTGTTCATGCCAGAGCCGGCACCATCTCAGCTACAGTGTTCATGCCAGAGCCGGCACCATCTCAGCTACAGTGTTCATGCCAGAGCCGGCACCATCTCAGCTACAGTGTTCATGCCAGAGCCGGCACCATCTCAGCTACAGTGTTCATGCCAGAGCCGGCACCATCTCAGCTACAGTGTTCATGCCAGAGCCGGCACCATCTCAGCTACAGTGTTCATGCCAGAGCCGGCACCATCTCAGCTACAGTGTTCATGCCAGAGCCGGCACCATCTCAGCTACAGTGTTCATGCCAGAGCCGGCACCATCTCAGCTACAGTGTTCATGCCAGAGCCGGCACCATCTCAGCTACAGTGTTCATGCCAGAGCCGGCACCATCTCAGCTACAGTGTTCATGCCAGAGCCGGCACCATCTCAGCTACAGTGTTCATGCCAGAGCCGGCACCATCTCAGCTACAGTGTTCATGCCAGAGCCGGCACCATCTCAGCTACAGTGTTCATGCCAGAGCCGGCACCATCTCAGCTACAGTGTTCATGCCAGAGCCGGCACCATCTCAGCTACAGTGTTCATGCCAGAGCCGGCACCATCTCAGCTACAGTGTTCATGCAAGAGCCGGCACCATCTCAGCTACAGTGTTCATGCCAGAGCCGGCACCATCTCAGCTCATGCCAGAGCCGGCACCATCTCAGCTACAGTGTTCATGCCAGAGCCGGCACCATCTCAGCTACAGTGTTCATGCCAGAGCCGGCACCATCTCAGCTACAGTGTTCATGCCAGAGCCGGCACCATCTCAGCTACAGTGTTCATGCCAGAGCCGGCACCATCTCAGCTACAGTGTTCATGCCAGAGCCGGCACCATCTCAGCTACAGTGTTCATGCCAGAGCCGGCACCATCTCAGCTACAGTGTTCATGCCAGAGCCGGCACCATCTCAGCTACAGTGTTCATGCCAGAGCCGGCACCATCTCAGCTACAGTGTTCATGCCAGACCCGGCACCATCTCAGCTACAGTGTTCATGCCAGAGCCGGCACCATCTCAGCTACAGTGTTCATGCCAGAGCCGGCACCATCTCAGCTACAGTGTTCATGCCAGAGCCGGCACCATCTCAGCTACAGTGTTCATGCCAGAGCCACCATCTCAGCTACAGCATGCCATCTCAGCTACAGTGTTCATGCCAGAGCCGGCACCATCTCAGCTACAGTGTTCATGCCAGAGCCGGCACCATCTCAGCTACAGTGTTCATGCCAGAGCCGGCACCATCTCAGCTACAGTGTTCATGCCAGAGCCGGCACCATCTCAGCTACAGTGTTCATGCCAGAGCCGGCACCATCTCAGCTACAGTGTTCATGCCAGAGCCGCCACCATCTCAGCTACAGTGTTCATGCCAGAGCCGGCACCATCTCAGCTACAGTGTTCATGCCAGAGCCGGCACCATCTCAGCTACAGTGTTCATGCCAGAGCCGGCACCATCTCAGCTACAGTGTTCATGCCAGAGCCGGCACCATCTCAGCTACAGTGTTCATGCCAGAGCCGGCACCATCTCAGCTACAGTGTTCATGCCAGAGCCGGCACCATCTCAGCTACAGTGTTCATGCCAGAGCCGGCACCATCTCAGCTACAGTGTTCATGCCAGAGGCGGCACCATCTCAGCTACATTGTTCATGCATCTCAGCTACAGTGTTCATGCCAGAGCACCATCTCAGCTACAGTGTTCATGCCAGAGCCGGCACCATCTCAGCTACAGTGTTCATGCCAGAGCAGGCACCATCTCAGCTAGTGTTCATACAGTGTTCATGCCAGAGCCGGCACCATCTCAGCTACAGTGTTCATGCCAGAGCCGGCACCATCTCAGCTACAGTGTTCATGCCAGAGCAGGCACCATCTCAGCTACAGTGTTCATGCCAGAGCCGGCACCATCTCAGCTACAGTGTTCATGCCAGAGCCGGCACCATCTCAGCTACAGTGTTCATGCCAGAGCCGGCACCATCTCAGCTACAGTGTTCATGCCAGAGCCGGCACCATCTCAGCTACAGTGTTCATGCCAGAGCCGGCACCATCTCAGCTACAGTGTTCATGCCAGAGCCGGCACCATCTCAGCTACAGTGTTCATGCCAGAGCCGGCACCATCTCAGCTACAGTGTTCATGCCAGAGCCGGCACCATCTCAGCTACAGTGTTCATGCCAGAGCCACCATCTCAGGTGTTCATGCCATCTCAGCTACAGTGTTCATGCCAGAGGCACCATCTCAGCTACAGGCACCAGAGCCGGCACCATCTCAGCTACAGTGTTCATGCCAGAGCCGGCACCATCTCAGCTACAGTGTTCATGCCAGAGCCGGCACCATCTCAGCTACAGTGTTCATGCCAGAGCCGGCACCATCTCATCTACAGTGTTCATGCCAGAGCCGGCACCATCTCAGCTACAGTGTTCATGCCAGAGCCGGCACCATCTCAGCTACAGTGTTCATGCCAGAGCCGGCACCATCTCAGCTACAGTGTTCATGCCAGAGCCGGCACCATCTCAGCTACAGTGTTCATGCCAGAGCCGGCACCATCTCAGCTACAGTGTTCATGCCAGAGCCGGCACCATCTCAGCTACAGTGTTCATGCCAGAGCCGGCACCATCTCAGCTACAGTGTTCACGCCAGAGCCGGCACCATCTCAGCTACAGAGTTCATGCCAGAGCCGGCACCATCTCAGCTACAGTGTTCATGCCAGAGCCGGCACCATCTCAGCTACAGTGTTCATGCCAGAGCCGGCACCATCTCAGCTACAGTGTTCATGCCAGAGTGTTCATGCCAGGCACCATCTCAGTTACAGTGTTCATGCCAGAGCCGGCACCATCTCAGCTACAGTGTTCATGCCAGAGCCGGCACCATCTCAGCTACAGTGTTCATGCCAGAGCCGGCACCACCTCAGCTACAGTGTTCATGCCAGAGCCGGCACCATTTCAGCTACAGTGTTCATGCCAGAGCCGGCACCATCTCAGCTACAGTGTTCATGCCAGAGCCGGCACCATCTCAGCTACAGTGTTCATGCCAGAGCCGGCACCATCTCAGCTACAGTGTTCATGCCAGAGCCGGCATCATCTCAGCTACAGTGTTCATGCCAGAGCCGGCATCATCTCAGCTACAGTGTTCATGCCAGAGCCGGCATCATCTCAGCTACAGTGTTCATGCCAGAGCCGGCATCATCTCAGCTACAGTGTTCATGCCAGAGCCGGCATCATCTCAGCTACAGTGTTCATGCCAGAGCCGGCACCATCTCAGCTACAGTGTTCATGCCAGAGCCGGCACCATCTCAGCTACAGTGTTCATGCCAGAGCAACACCATCTCACCTACAGTGTTCATGCCAGAGCTGGCACCATCTCAGCTACAGTGTTCATGCCAGAGCTGGCACCATCTTAGCTACAGTGTTTATGCCAGAGCCGGCACCATCTTAGCTACAGTGTTCATGCCAGAGCACGATCTCAGCTACAGTGTTCATGCCAGAGCCGGCACCATCTCAGCTACAGTGTTCATGCCAGAGCCGGCACCATCTCAGCTACAGTGTTCATGCCAGAGCCGGCACCATCTCAGCTACAGTGTTCATGCCAGAGCCGGCACCATCTCAGCTACAGTGTTCATGCCAGAGCCGGCACCATATCAGCTACAGTGTTCATGCCAGAGCCGGCACCATCTCAGCTACAGTGTTCATGCCAGAGCCGGCACCATCTCAGCTACAGTGTTCATGCCAGAGCCGGCACCATCTCAGCTACAGTGTTCATGCCAGAGCCGGCACCATCTCAGCTACAGTGTTCATGCCAGAGCCGGCACCATCTCAGCTACAGTGTTCATGCCAGAGCCGGCACCATCTCAGCTACAGTGTTCATGCCAGAGCCGGCACCATCTCAGCTACAGTGTTCATGCCAGAGCCGGCACCATCTCAGCTACAGTGTTCATGCCAGAGCCGGCACCATCTCAGCTACAGTGTTCATGCCAGAGCCGGCACCATCTCAGCTACAGTGTTCATGCCAGAGCCGGCACCATCTCAGCTACAGTGTTCATGCCAGAGCCGGCACCATCTCAGCTACAGTGTTCATGCCAGAGCCGGCACCATCTCAGCTACAGTGTTCATGCCAGAGCCGGCACCATCTCAGCTACAGTGTTCATGCCAGAGCCGGCACCATCTCAGCTACAGTGTTCATGCCAGAGCCGGCACCATCTCAGCTACAGTGTTCATGCCAGAGCCGGCACCATCTCAGCTACAGTGTTCATGCCAGAGCCGGCACCATCTCAGCTACAGTGTTCATGCCAGAGCCGGCACCATCTCAGCTACAGTGTTCATGCCAGAGCCGGCACCATCTCAGCTACAGTGTTCATGCCAGAGCCGGCACCATCTCAGCTACAGTGTTCATGCCAGAGCCGGCACCATCTCAGCTACAGTGTTCATGCCAGAGCCGGCACCATCTCAGCTACAGTGTTCATGCCAGAGCCGGCACCATCTCAGCTACAGTGTTCATGCCAGAACCGGCACCATCTCAGCTACTGTGTTCATATCCAGAGCCGGCACCATCTCAGCTACAGTGTTCATGCCAGAGCCGGCACCATCTCAACTACAGTGTTCATGCCAGAGCCGGCTGCATCTCAGCTACAGTGTTCATGCCAGAGCCGGCACTATCTCAGCTACAGTGTTCATGCCAGAGCCGGCACCATCTCAGCTACAGTGTTCATGCCAGAGCCGGCACCATCTCAGCTACAGTGTTCATGCCAGAGCCGGCACCATCTCAGCTACAGTGTTCATGCCAGAGCCGGCACCATCTCAGCTACAGTGTTCATGCCAGAGCCGGCACCATCTCAGCTACAGTGTTCATGCCAGAGCCGGCACCATCTCAGCTACAGTGTTCATGCCAGAGCCGGCACCATCTCAGCTACAGTGTTCATGCCAGAGCCGGCACCATCTCAGCTACAGTGTTCATGCCAGAGCCGGCACCATCTCAGCTACAGTGTTCATGCCAGAGCCGGCACCATCTCAGCTACAGTGTTCATGCCAGAGCCGGCACCATCTCAGCTACAGTGTTCATGCCAGAGCCGGCACCATCTCAGCTACAGTGTTCATGCCAGAGCCGGCACCATCTCAGCTACAGTGTTCATGCCAGAGCCGGCACCATCTCAGCTACAGTGTTCATGCCAGAGCCGGCACCATCTCAGCTACAGTGTTCATGCCAGAGCCGGCACCATCTCAGCTACAGTGTTCATGCCAGAGCCGGCACCATCTCAGCTACAGTGTTCATGCCAGAGCCGGCACCATCTCAGCTACAGTGTTCATGCCAGAGCCGGCACCATCTCAGCTACAGTGTTCATGCCAGAGCCGGCACCATCTCAGCTACAGTGTTCATGCCAGAGCCGGCACCATCTCAGCTACAGTGTTCATGCCAGAGCCGGCACCATCTCAGCTACAGTGTTCATGCCAGAGCCGGCACCATCTCAGCTACAGTGTTCATGCCAGAGCCGGCACCATCTCAGCTACAGTGTTCATGCCAGAGCCGGCACCATCTCAGCTACAGTGTTCATGCCAGAGCCGGCACCATCTCAGCTACAGTGTTCATGCCAGAGCCGGCACCATCTCAGCTACAGTGTTCATGCCAGAGCCGGCACCATCTCAGCTACAGTGTTCATGCCAGAGCCGGCACCATCTCAGCTACAGTGTTCATGCCAGAGCCGGCACCATCTCAGCTACAGTGTTCATGCCAGAGCCGGCACCATCTCAGCTACAGTGTTCATGCCAGAGCCGGCACCATCTCAGCTACAGTGTTCAGTGTTCATGCCAGAACCGGCACCATCTCAGCTACAGTGTTCATGCCAGAGCCGGCACCATCTCAGCTACAGTGTTCAGAGCCGGCACCATCTCAGCTACAGTGTTCATGCCAGAGCCGGCACCATCTCAGCTACAGTGTTCATGCCAGAGCCGGCACCATCTCAGCTACAGTGCTCATGCCAGAGCCGGCACCATCTCAGTTACAGTGTTCATTCCAGAGCCAGCACCATCTCAGGCACCATCTCAGTTACAGTGTTCATGCCAGAGCCGGCACCATCTCTGCTACAGTGTTCATACAGCTACAGTTTTCATGCCAGAGCCGGCACCATCTCAGCTACAGTGTTCATGCCAGAGCCGGCACCATCTCAGCTACAGTGTTCATGCCAGAGCCGGCACCATCTCAGCTACAGTGTTCATGCCAGAGCCGGCACCATCTCAGCTACAGTGTTCATGCCAGAGCCGGCACCATCTCAGCTACAGTGTTCATGCCAGAGCCGGCACCATCTCAGCTACAGTGTTCATGCCAGAGCCGGCACCATCTCAGCTACAGTGTTCATGCCAGAGCCGGCACCATCTCAGCTACAGTGTTCATGCCAGAGCCGGCACCATCTCAGCTACAGTGTTCATGCCAGAGCCGGCACCATCTCAGCTACAGTGTTCATGCCAGAGCCGGCACCATCTCAGCTACAGTGTTCATGCCAGAGCCGGCACCATCTCAGCTACAGTGTTCATGCCAGAGCCGGCACCATCTCAGCTACAGTGTTCATGCCAGAGCCGGCACCATCTCAGCTACAGTGTTCATGCCAGAGCCGGCACCATCTCAGCTACAGTGTTCATGCCAGAGCCGGCACCATCTCAGCTACAGTGTTCATGCCAGAGCCGGCACAATCTCAGCTACAGTGTTCATGCCAGAGCCGGCACCATCTCAGCTACAGTGTTCATGCCAGAGCCGGCACCATTTCAGCTACAGTGTTCATGCCAGGGCCGGCACCATCTCAGCTACAGTGTTCATGCCAGAGCCGGCACCATCTCAGCTACAGTGTTCATGCCAAAGCCGGCACCATCTCAGCTACAGTGTTCATGCTAGAGCCGGCACCATCTCAGCTATAGTGTTCATGCCAGAGCCGGCACCATCTCAGCTACAGTGTTCATGCCAGAGCCGGCACCATCTCAGCTACAGTGTTCATGCCAGAGCCGGCACCATCTCAGCTACAGTGTTCATGCCAGAGCCGGCACCATCTCAGCTACAGTGTTCATGCCAGAGCCGGCACCATCTCAGCTACAGTGTTCATGCCAGAGCCGGCACCATCTCAGCTACAGTGTTCATGCCAGAGCCGGCACCATCTCAGCTACAGTGTTCATGCCAGAGCCGGCACCATCTCAGCTACAGTGTTCATGCCAGAGCCGGCACCATCTCAGCTACAGTGTTCATGCCAGAGCAGTACAGTGTTCAAGCCAGAGCCGGCACCATCTCAGCTACAGTGTTCATGCCAGAGCCGGCACCATCTCAGCTACAGTGTTCATGCCAGAGCCGGCTACAGTGTTCATGCCAGAGCCGGCACCATCTCAGCTACAGTGTTCATGCCAGAGCCGGCACCATCTCAGCTACAGTGTTCATGCCAGAGCCGGCACCATCTCAGCTACAGTGTTCATGCCAGAGCCGGCACCATCTCAGCTACAGTGTTCATGCCAGAGCCGGCACCATCTCAGCTACAGTGTTCATGCCAGAGCCGGCACCATCTCAGCTACAGTGTTCGTGCCAGAGCCGGCACCATCTCAGCTACAGTGTTCATGCCAGAGCCGGCTCAGCTACAGTGTTCATGCCAGAGCCGGCACCATCTCAGCTACAGTGTTCATGCCAGAGCCGGCAACATCTCAGCTACAGTGTTCATGCCAGAGCATGCGAGCCGGCACCATCTCAGCTACAGTGTTCATGCCAGAGCCGGCACCATCTCAGCTACAGTGTTCATGCCAGAGCCGGCACCATCTCAGCTACAGTGTTCATGCCAGAGCCGGCACCATCTCAGCTACAGTGTTCATGCCAGAGCCGGCACCATCTCAGCTACAGTGTTCATGCCAGAGCCGGCACCATCTCAGCTACAGTGTTCATGCCAGAGCCGGCACCATCTCAGCTACAGTGTTCATGCCAGAGCCGGCACCATCTCAGCTACAGTGTTCATGCCAGAGCCGGCACCATCTCAGCTACAGTGTTCATGCCAGAGCCGGCACCATCTCAGCTACAGTGTTCATGCCAGAGCCGGCACCATCTCAGCTACAGTGTTCATGCCAGAGCCGGCACCATCTCAGCTACAGTGTTCATGCCAGAGCCGGCACCATCTCAGCTACAGTGTTCATGCCAGAGCCGGCACCATCTCAGCTACAGTGTTCATGCCAGAGCCGGCACCATCTCAGCTACAGTGTTCATGCCAGAGCCGGCACCATCTCAGCTACAGTGTTCATGCCAGAGCCGGCACCATCTCAGCTACAGTGTTCATGCCAGAGCCGGCACCATCTCAGCTACAGTGTTCATGCCAGAGCCGGCACCATCTCAGCTACAGTGTTCATGCCAGAGCCACCATCTCAGCTACAGTGTTCATGCCATCTCAGAGCCGGCACCATCTCAGCTACAGTGTTCATGCCAGAGCCGGCACCATCTCAGCTACAGTGTTCATGCCAGAGCCGGCACCATCTCAGCTACAGTGTTCATGCCAGAGCCGGCACCATCTCAGCTACAGTGTTCATGCCAGAGCCGGCACCATCTCAGCTACAGTGTTCATGCCAGAGCCGGCACCATCTCAGCTACAGTGTTCATGCCAGAGCCGGCACCATCTCAGCTACAGTGTTCATGCCAGAGCCGGCACCATCTCAGCTACAGTGTTCATGCCAGAGCCGGCACCATCTCAGCTACAGTGTTCATGCCAGAGCCGGCACCATCTCAGCTACAGTGTTCATGCCAGAGCCGGCACCATCTCAGCTACAGTGTTCATGCCAGAGCCGGCACCATCTCAGCTACAGTGTTCATGCCAGAGCCGGCACCATCTCAGCTACAGTGTTCATGCCAGAGCCGGCACCATCTCAGCTACAGTGTTCATGCCAGAGCCGGCACCATCTCAGCTACAGTGTTCATGCCAGAGCCGGCACCATCTCAGCTACAGTGTTCATGCCAGAGCCGGCACCATCTCAGCTACAGTGTTCATGCCAGAGCCGGCACCATCTCAGCTACAGTGTTCATGCCAGAGCCGGCACCATCTCAGCTACAGTGTTCATGCCAGAGCCGGCACCATCTCAGCTACAGTGTTCATGCCAGAGCCGGCACCATCTCAGCTACAGTGTTCATGCCAGAGCCGGCACCATCTCAGCTACAGTGTTCATGCCAGAGCCGGCACCATCTCAGCTACAGTGTTCATGCCAGAGCCGGCACCATCTCAGCTACAGTGTTCATGCCAAAGCCGGCACCATCTCAGCTACAGTGTTCATGCTAGAGCCGGCACCATCTCAGCTATAGTGTTCATGCCAGAGCCGGCACCATCTCAGCTACTCAGCTACAGTGTTCATGCCAGAGCCGGCACCATCTCAGCTACAGTGTTCATGCCAGAGCCGGCACCATCTCAGCTACAGTGTTCATGCCAGAGCCGGCACCATCTCAGCTACAGTGTTCATGCCAGAGCCGGCACCATCTCAGCTACAGTGTTCATGCCAGAGCCGGCACCATCTCAGCTACAGTGTTCATGCCAGAGCCGGCACCATCTCAGCTACAGTGTTCATGCCAGAGCCGGCACCATCTCAGCTACAGTGTTCATGCCAGAGCCGGCACCATCTCAGCTACAGTGTTCATGCCAGAGCCGGCACCATCTCAGCTACAGTGTTCATGCCAGAGCCGGCACCATCTCAGCTACAGTGTTCATGCCAGAGCCGGCACCATCTCAGCTACAGTGTTCATGCCAGAGCCGGCACCATCTCAGCTACAGTGTTCATGCCAGAGCCGGCACCATCTCAGCTACAGTGTTCATGCCAGAGCCGGCACCATCTCAGCTACAGTGTTCATGCCAGAGCCGGCACCATCTCAGCTACAGTGTTCATGCCAGAGCCGGCACCATCTCAGCTACAGTGTTCATGCCAGAGCCGGCACCATCTCAGCTACAGTGTTCATGCCAGAGCCGGCACCATCTCAGCTACAGTGTTCATGCCAGAGCCGGCACCATCTCAGCTACAGTGTTCATGCCAGAGCCGGCACCATCTCAGCTACAGTGTTCATGCCAGAGCCGGCACCATCTCAGCTACAGTGTTCATGCCAGAGCCGGCACCATCTCAGTTACAGTGTTCATGCCAGAGCCGGCACCATCTTAGCTATGCCAGAGCTGGCACTATCTTACCTATGCCAGAGCTGGCACCATCTTAGCTATGCCATAGCTGGCACCATCTTAGCTATGCCAGAGCTGGCACCATCTTAGCATGCGGCACCATCTCAGCTACAGTGTTCCAGAGCTGGCACCATCTTAGCTACAGTGTTCATGCCAGAGCCGGCACCATCTCAGCTACAGTGCTCATGCCAGAGCCGGCACCATCTCAGCTACAGTGTTCATGCCAGAGCCGGCACCATCTCAGCTACAGTGTTCATGCCAGAGCCGGCACCATCTCAGCTACAGTGTTCATGCCAGAGCCGGCACCATCTCAGCTACATGCCAGAGCCGGCACCATCTCAGCTACAGTGTTCATGCCAGAGCCGGCACCATCTCAGCTACAGTGTTCATGCCAGAGCCGGCACCATCTCAGCTACAGTGTTCATGCCAGAGCCGGCACCATCTCAGCTACAGTGTTCATGCCAGAGCCGGCACCATCTCAGCTACAGTGTTCATGCCAGAGCCGGCACCATCTCAGCTACAGTGTTCATGCCAGAGCCGGCACCATCTCAGCTACAGTGTTCATGCCAGAGCCGGCACCATCTCAGCTACAGTGTTCATGCCAGAGCCGGCACCATCTCAGCTACAGTGTTCATGCCAGAGCCTGCATCTCAGCTGTTCATGCCAGAGCCGGCACCATCTCAGCTACAGTGTTCATGCCAGAGCCGGCACCATCTCAGCTACAGTGTTCATGCCAGAGCCGGCACCATCTCAGCTACAGTGTTCATGCCAGAGCCGGCACCATCTCAGCTACAGTGTTCATGCCAGAGCCGGCACCATCTCAGCTACAGTGTTCATGCCAGAGCCGGCACCATCTCAGCTACAGTGTTCATGCCAGAGCTGGCACCATCTCAGCTACAGTGTTCATGCCAGAGCCGGCACCATCTCAGCTACAGTGTTCATGCCAGAGCCGGCACCATCTCAGCTACAGTGTTCATGCCAGAGCCGGCACCATCTCAGCTACAGTGTTCATGCCAGAGCCGGCACCATCTCAGCTACAGTGTTCATGCCAGAGCCGGCACCATCTCAGCTACAGTGTTCATGCCAGAGCCGGCACCATCTCAGCTACAGTGTTCATGCCAGAGCCGGCACCATCTCAGCTACAGTGTTCATGCCAGAGCCGGCACCATCTCAGCTACAGTGTTCATGCCAGAGCCGGCACCATCTCAGCTACAGTGTTCATGCCAGAGCCGGCACCATCTCAGCTACAGTGTTCATGCCAGAGCCGGCACCATCTCAGCTACAGTGTTCATGCCAGAGCCGGCACCATCTCAGCTACAGTGTTCATGCCAGAGCCGGCACCATCTCAGCTACAGTGTTCATGCCAGAGCCGGCACCATCTCAGCTACAGTGTTCATGCCAGAGCCGGCACCATCTCAGCTACAGTGTTCATGCCAGAGCCGGCACCATCTCAGCTACAGTGTTCATGCCAGAGCCGGCACCATCTCAGCTACAGTGTTCATGCCAGAGCCGGCACCATCTCAGCTACAGTGTTCATGCCAGAGCCGGCACCATCTCAGCTACAGTTCATGTCTCAGCTACAGTGTTCATGCCAGAGCCGGCACCATCTCAGCTACAGTGTTCATGCCAGAGCCGGCACCATCTCAGCTACAGTGTTCATGCCAGAGCTGGCACCATCTCAGCTACAGTGTTCATGCCAGAGCCGGCACCATCTCAGCTACAGTGTTCATGCCAGAGCCGGCACCATCTCAGCTACAGTGTTCATGCCAGAGCTGGCACCATCTCAGCTACAGTGTTCATGCCAGAGCCGGCACCATCTCAGCTACAGTGTTCATGCCAGAGCTGGCACCATCTCAGCTACAGTGTTCATGCCAGAGCCGGCACCATCTCAGCTACAGTGTTCATGCCAGAGCCGGCACCATCTCAGCTACAGTGTTCATGCCAGAGCCGGCACCATCTCAGCTACAGTGTTCATGCCAGAGCCGGCACCATCTCAGCTACAGTGTTCATGCCAGAGCCGGCACCATCTCAGCTACAGTGTTCATGCCAGAGCCGGCACCATCTCAGCTACAGTGTTCATGCCAGAGCCGGCACCATCTCAGCTACAGTGTTCATGCCAGAGCCGGCACCATCTCAGCTACAGTGTTCATGCCAGAGCCGGCACCATCTCAGCTACAGTGTTCATGCCAGAGCCGGCACCATCTCAGCTACAGTGTTCATGCCAGAGCCGGCACCATCTCAGCTACAGTGTTCATGCCAGAGCCGGCACCATCTCAGCTACAGTGTTCATGCCAGAGCCGGCACCATCTCAGCTACAGTGTTCATGCCAGAGCTGGCACCATCTTAGCTATGCCAGAGCTGGCACCATCTCAGCTACAGTGTTCATGCCAGAGCTGGCACCATCTTAGCTACAGTGTTCATGCCAGAGCTGGCACCATCTCAGCTACAGTGTTCATGCCAGAGCCGGCACCATCTCAGCTACAGTGTTCATGCCAGAGCCGGCACCATCTCAGCTACAGTGTTCATGCCAGAGCCGGCACCATCTCAGCTACAGTGTTCATGCCAGAGCCGGCACCATCTCAGCTACAGTGTTCATGCCAGAGCCGGCACCATCTCAGCTACAGTGTTCATGCCAGAGCCGGCACCATCTCAGCTACAGTGTTCATGCCAGAGCCGGCACCATCTCAGCTACAGTGTTCATGCCAGAGCTGGCACCATCTTAGCTGTGCCAGAGCTGGCACCATCTTAGCTATGCCAGAGCTGGCACCATCTCAGCTACAGTGTTCATGCCAGAGCCGGCACCATCTCAGCTACAGTGTTCATGCCAGAGCCGGCACCATCTCAGCTACAGTGTTCATGCCAGAGCCGGCACCATCTCAGCTACAGTGTTCATGCCAGAGCCGGCACCATCTCAGCTACAGTGTTCATGCCAGAGCCGGCACCATCTCAGCTACAGTGTTCATGCCAGAGCCGGCACCATCTCAGCTACAGTGTTCATGCCAGAGCCGGCACCATCTCAGCTACAGTGTTCATGCCAGAGCCGGCACCATCTCAGCTACAGTGTTCATGCCAGAGCTGGCACCATCTCAGCTACAGTGTTCATGCCAGAGCCGGCACCATCTCAGCTACAGTGTTCATGCCAGAGCCGGCACCATCTCAGCTACAGTGTTCATGCCAGAGCCGGCACCATCTCAGCTACAGTGTTCATGCCAGAGCCGGCACCATCTCAGCTACAGTGTTCATGCCAGAGCTGGCACCATCTCAGCTACAGTGTTCATGCCAGAGCCGGCACCATCTCAGCTACAGTGTTCATGCCAGAGCCGGCACCATCTCAGCTACAGTGTTCATGCCAGAGCCGGCACCATCTCAGCTACAGTGTTCATGCCAGAGCCGGCACCATCTCAGCTACAGTGTTCATGCCAGAGCCGGCACCATCTCAGCTACAGTGTTCATGCCAGAGCCGGCACCATCTCAGCTACAGTGTTCATGCCAGAGCCGGCACCATCTCAGCTACAGTGTTCATGCCAGAGCCGGCACCATCTCAGCTACAGTGTTCATGCCAGAGCCGGCACCATCTCAGCTACAGTGTTCATGCCAGAGCCGGCACCATCTCAGCTACAGTGTTCATGCCAGAGCCGGCACCATCTCAGCTACAGTGTTCATGCCAGAGCCGGCACCATCTCAGCTACAGTGTTCATGCCAGAGCCGGCACCATCTCAGCTACAGTGTTCATGCCAGAGCCGGCACCATCTCAGCTACAGTGTTCATGCCAGAGCCGGCACCATCTCAGCTACAGTGTTCATGCCAGAGCCGGCACCATCTCAGCTACAGTGTTCATGCCAGAGCCGGCACCATCTCAGCTACAGTGTTCATGCCAGAGCCGGCACCATCTCAGCTACAGTGTTCATGCCAGAGCCGGCACCATCTCAGCTACAGTGTTCATGCCAGAGCCGGCACCATCTCAGCTACAGTGTTCATGCCAGAGCCGGCACCATCTCAGCTACAGTGTTCATGCCAGAGCCGGCACCATCTCAGCTACAGTGTTCATGCCAGAGCCGGCACCATCTCAGCTACAGTGTTCATGCCAGAGCCGGCACCATCTCAGCTACAGTGTTCATGCCAGAGCCGGCACCATCTCAGCTACAGTGTTCATGCCAGAGCCGGCACCATCTCAGCTACAGTGTTCATGCCAGAGCCGGCACCATCTCAGCTACAGTGTTCATGCCAGAGCCGGCACCATCTCAGCTACAGTGTTCATGCCAGAGCCGGCACCATCTCAGCTACAGTGTTCATGCCAGAGCCGGCACCATCTCAGCTACAGTGTTCATGCCAGAGCCGGCACCATCTCAGCTACAGTGTTCATGCCAGAGCCGGCACCATCTCAGCTACAGTGTTCATGCCAGAGCCGGCACCATCTCAGCTACAGTGTTCATGCCAGAGCCGGCACCATCTCAGCTACAGTGTTCATGCCAGAGCCGGCACCATCTCAGCTACAGTGTTCATGCCAGAGCCGGCACCATCTCAGCTACAGTGTTCATGCCAGAGCCGGCACCATCTCAGCTACAGTGTTCATGCCAGAGCCGGCACCATCTCAGCTACAGTGTTCATGCCAGAGCCAGCACCATCTCAGCTACAGCGTTTATGCCAGAGCTGGCACCATCTTAGCTATGCCAGAGCTGGCACCATCTTAGCTATGCCAGAGCTGGCACCATCTTAGCTATGCCAGAGCTGGCACCATCTTAGCTATGCCAGAGCTGGCACCATCTTAGCTATGCCAGAGCTGGCACCATCTCAGCTACAGTGTTCATGCCAGAGCCGGCACCATCTCAGCTACAGTGTTCATGCCAGAGCCGGCACCATCTCAGCTACAGTGTTCATGCCAGAGCCGGCACCATCTCAGCTACAGTGTTCATGCCAGAGCCGGCACCATCTCAGCTACAGTGTTCATGCCAGAGCCGGCACCATCTCAGCTACAGTGTTCATGCCAGAGCCGGCACCATCTCAGCTACAGTGTTCATGCCAGAGCCGGCACCATCTCAGCTACAGTGTTCATGCCAGAGCCGGCACCATCTCAGCTACAGTGTTCATGCCAGAGCCGGCACCATCTCAGCTACAGTGTTCATGCCAGAGCCGGCACCATCTCAGCTACAGTGTTCATGCCAGAGCCGGCACCATCTCAGCTACAGTGTTCATGCCAGAGCCGGCACCATCTCAGCTACAGTGTTCATGCCAGAGCCGGCACCATCTCAGCTACAGTGTTCATGCCAGAGCCGGCACCATCTCAGCTACAGTGTTCATGCCAGAGCCGGCACCATCTCAGCTACAGTGTTCATGCCAGAGCCGGCACCATCTCAGCTACAGTGTTCATGCCAGAGCCGGCACCATCTCAGCTACAGTGTTCATGCCAGAGCCGGCACCATCTCAGCTACAGTGTTCATGCCAGAGCCGGCACCATCTCAGCTACAGTGTTCATGCCAGAGCCGGCACCATCTCAGCTACAGTGTTCATGCCAGAGCCGGCACCATCTCAGCTACAGTGTTCATGCCAGAGCCGGCACCATCTCAGCTACAGTGTTCATGCCAGAGCTGGCACCATCTCAGCTACAGTGTTCATGCCAGAGCCGGCACCATCTCAGCTACAGTGTTCATGCCAGAGCCGGCACCATCTCAGCTACAGTGTTCATGCCAGAGCCGGCACCATCTCAGCTACAGTGTTCATGCAGTGTTCATGCCAGAGCCGGCACCATCTCAGCTACAGTGTTCATGCCAGAGCCGGCACCATCTCAGCTACAGTGTTCATGCCAGAGCCGGCGCCATCTCAGCATGCCAGAGCCGGCACCATCTTAGTGTGTTCATGCCAGAGCTGGCACCATCTCAGCTACAGTGTTCATGCCAGAGCCGGCACCATCTCAGCTACAGTGTTCATGCCAGAGCCGGCACCATCTCAGCTACAGTGTTCATGCCAGAGCCGGCACCATCTCAGCTACAGTGTTCATGCCAGAGCCGGCACCATCTCAGCTACAGTGTTCATGCCAGAGCCGGCACCATCTCAGCTACAGTGTTCATGCCAGAGCCGGCACCATCTCAGCTACAGTGTTCATGCCAGAGCTGGCACCATCTCAGCTACAGTGTTCATGCCAGAGCCGGCACCATCTCAGCTACAGTGTTCATGCCAGAGCCGGCACCATCTCAGCTACAGTGTTCATGCCAGAGCCGGCACCATCTCAGCTACAGTGTTCATGCCAGAGCTGGCACCATCTCAGCTACAGTGTTCATGCCAGAGCCGGCACCATCTCAGCTACAGTGTTCATGCCAGAGCCGGCACCATCTCAGCTACAGTGTTCATGCCAGAGCCGGCACCATCTCAGTTACAGTGTTCATGCCAGAGCCGGCACCATCTCAGCTACAGTGTTCATGCCAGAGCCGGCACCATCTCAGCTACAGTGTTCATGCCAGAGCCGGCACCATCTCAGCTACAGTGTTCTCTGTTTCAAACATTTTACTTTCTAACTTAACCGAACTCGTTATCCCAGCGGCTTCAAGTTTCCTTCGCTAGTGAACTACAACTGATGGAAGGTTCATGGAACTATTGGCATGTGCTGGTGACTTCTCATCTGTCTTGTATACACTATTTCAGTATAGTAACTTGAGGAAGTCGTAATATCGGCTTCAGACTTTCAACATTGCAGTATCTTACTTAGAACACCATTGGGATTATTATTGGAGTGTGTAAGTGCCAAATAAAAAAAAAGGTAAAATCGTCAGTGACTTTTTCCTGAAAAATTTCCTGAGAGGTGTTCTGTACGGCATTAATACTCAGTGTCCGATGCATCTTATGAGAAGAATATTTTCTGTTTGACGTGCATTTGTAATTTAAGACTGTGGATCATACTTATTGTTGTGAAAAACGTTTAATACAAGTGATTTTCAACTATTACAAAAAAAATCACTTATTTCGTGATTTCATTAATATATAGACTGCTTGTGATGGCTGGTACCGAGAAAGGATGAGGTTGATACTAGTCTCTGAGGCTCCACGAACACGTTTGTTCTTTCATCAGGGAAAACCAGCTCAGCTGCATATATACATACATACATACATACATACATACATACATACATACATACATACATACATATATATATATATATATATATAAATATATATATATATATATATATATATATATATATATATATATATATATATATATATATATATATATATATATATATATATATATATATATATATATATATTGCCGGCGTGGAGGGAGGGAGCCAGTATGTGGTCCTCCATACATTGTGTGTGTAAACCAAGAACCAACATGGTTTAAAAGGGCCAGTTTCGGCAGACATCATCGTGAGTATCCACCGGAGATCACAGAGTTGTGACAATCTTCTGGATCAGACAGTTGTTTCTGTATCAGTGAAAGTTCAGTGTGCATGTTGGGATTTGGGGAGTAGCGGTGGTGAGGGGATCCTGCCAGTGGAGGTGTGGAGGAGGTTTTGTTTACATCTGTGTCCGGCCGGGGACGTGGGTTGGGGAGGAAGTGGCCGCCCACGCCACGGCCACTGGATGGTGAACAGAAGAACACCTCGGTTTTAATAGTTTAGGCATGGTGATCAGTGTGCCACATGGAGAAGGTTTTTTTCTAAATAGAACAATAAGTGTACAACAATTATCAAAAGTTAGTTAGTGGTGTGCATCTTGAGCGACCACACAGGGCCACTCCCTCCCCCCACCCCTCATCCCCTCCCCTCATCCCAGCCTAGAACCACTGACTTCCTGACCAAGGGTGTTGCAGTTTAGTGTCCCACCAATTACAAGTTCCACCGCTCGCTGCTCCCCCACCCTCATCCACAATGCATCCATGCTGTCCTTCACCCGTCACCCCACAGCTGGCGCCCTCCCACCCCCACGATATCAGCAATGTCACAAGTAGTCGCGGGAACCCCAGGAATCTTTACAACAGAGCCAAAGCTGTCGTCCACGAGGCATCTGCCGGGTGTGCTACAGGGAATGTGCACTCAATATTTCAACTGGCAACATCAGTGCACACAATGGATGTCTAGGCTCCAGGAGAGCTCCAAATGAGAACAACCAACAGTCCCCCCAGCAGACAGGGCTGACAGCTACCGTGACTTCACCTCTACAGAGGACCTCAAATCTGCAATCAAATTAACATCCACCAGGACTCTGACACACATCCCCAAAGCAGCTCGCCCTCAAGCTGTTAGCAAATTCACTGACCTTCTGAAGAAAGTCAACAATGCTACTTCAAACAACATATCCAGGCACAACTTGCTGCTTTTTGGCAGTGCCTGTTTGGCTGTCCCACCAAGGAGGGACAAGTCACTAGCAACACATGTTATTAGGGCAATAAATGCATTCCCAAGGGATGACAACCTCGTCCATCTCTCCCCTAGGGCGACAAACACCCACCGGGTAAATGCCAACAACAGGACAACCGACGCCTCAAAAATCAGAGCCCAAATTAGCAAAAAAATAGAAGAGGGTAATACTATTGGAGCTCTGAGGCTTATAACCAGTGAGGATACCATCGCTTCCAAGGACGTCAGCACGGTGCAAGCTCTGAAGGACAAACATCCACCCAGGGCTCCCAGTGCCAACATTGACCTCCCTGACATTGCAGCAGGCGAAGAACATCTAACCTTACAGGATGCTGATGTGTATAAAGCTGCTATGTCATCTCCACAGGGCTCATCAGGAGGTTTCACCGGTTTATGGCCTCAACACTTAAAACAAATACTCAATCCAGCACTTGGTGAGGTTTCAGAGAGGCTGCTGTCTGAACTCACCAAATTTTCCAACCTGTGCCTGGCTGGAAGTGTCCCAGAGGCCATCAGACCCCTTTTCTTTGGGGCCTCATTGTGTGCCCTCCGGAAAAAGGATGGCGGAAGCAGGCCCATTGCAGTGGGTAACACCCTTCGGCGCCTAGTCGCCAAGGCTGCAGTAAGAAGGGTAAGTTAAGAGGCTGCTGCAATGCTGAAACCAACTCAGCTCGGTTTCGGCGTTCAACAGGGCTGTGAAGCAGCTACCCATGCAGCACGAGATACATGGAGGGCTAAGATGATGGAGGTGGTACTGGAAAACTTCATGTGCCAACACGTAAGGGACACTACAAGAGAGAGAGGAGAGGATGAACCAGCAAGGCTGGACTTAGTATTCACCTTGAGTGGTGCAGATATTGAGGACATCACATATGAAAGACCCCTTGGGGCCAGTGATCAAGTGGTTTTAAGCTTCGAATACACAGTAGAGATACAAGAGGAGGGGGAAGCAGGAAGGCCAGGACGAATGAAGCCAAACGACAAGAAAGAGAACTACATGGGACTGAGGAACTTCCTGAATGGGGTTCAGTGGAACAGAGAACTGGCAGGGAAGCCAGTTAATGAGATGATGGAACATGTAGCAACAATGTGCAAGGAGGCTGAGGAGAGGTTTGTACACAAGGGTAACAGGAATAATGAAAAAGCCAGGATGAGCCCATGGTTCACCCAAAGGTGCAGGGAGGCAAAAACCAAGTGTGCTAGGGAATGGAAGAAATATAGAAGACAAAGGGCCCAGGAGAATAAGGAGAGCAGTCGTAGAGCCAGAAACGAATATGCACAGATAAGAAGGGAGGTCCAACGACAATATGAAAACGACATAGCAGCGAAAGCCAAATCTGACCCGAAACTGTTATACAGCCACATCAGGAGGAAAACAACAGTCAAGGACCAGGTAATCTGGCTAAAGAAGGAAGGAGGAGAGACAACAAGATATGAGGAACTCAACAAGAGATTCAAAGAAGAGTTCACAGTGGAGACAGAAGGGGCTCCAGAAAGACGGAGAGGTGGGGCACACCACCAAGTGCTGTACACAGTACACACAACCGAGGAAGAAGTGAAGAGGCTTCTGAGTGAGCTAGATACCTCAAAGGCAATGGGCCCGGATAACATCTCCCCATGGGTCCTGAGAGAGGGAGCAGAGGCGCTATGTGTACCCTTAACAACAATATTCAATACATCTATCGAAACAGGGAGATTGCCTGAGGCATGGAAGACAGCAAATGTAGTCCCAATCTTTAAAAAAGGAGACAGACATGAAGCATTAAACTACAGACCAGTGTCACTGACATGCAAAATCATGGAGAAGATTATCAGGAGAAGAGTGGTGGAACACCTAGAAAGGAATGATCTCATCAACAGCAGCCAACATGGTTTCAGTGATGGGAAATCCTGTGTCACAAACCTTCTGGAGTTCTATGACATGGTGACAGCAGTAAGACAAGAGAGAGAGGGGTGGGTGGATTGCATTTTCTTGGACTACAAGAAGGCTTTTGACACAGTTCCACACAAGAGATTAGTGCAAAAACTAGAGGACCAAGCAGGTATAACAGGGAAGGCACTACAATGGAAGAATTCATTCGAACGAAGACCAGGCAGAACTACAAAGGGATCTGGACAGGCTGCAGACCTGGTCCATCAATTGGCTCCTGGAGTTCAATCCCACCAAGTGCAAAGTCATGAAGATTGGAGAAGGGCAAAGAAGACCACAGACGGAGTACAGTCTAGGGGGCCAGAGACTACAAACCTCACTCAAGGAAAAAGATCTTGGGGTGAGTATAACACGAGGCACATCTCCTGAAGCACACGTCAACCAAATAACGGCTGCAGCATATGGCGCCTAGCATACCTCAGAACAGCATTCCGACAACTTAATAAGGAATCGTTCAGGACCCTGTACACCGTGTACGTTAGGCCCATATTGGAGTATGCGGCACCAGTTTGGAACCCACACCTAGCCAAGCACATAAAGAAACTAGAGAAAGTGCAAAGGTTTGCAACAAGACTAGTCCCAGAGCTAAGAGGTATGTCCTACGAGGAGAGGTTAAGGGAAATCAACCTGACGACACTAGAGGACAGGAGAGATAGGGGGACATGATAACGACATACAAAATACTGAGAGGAATTGACAAGGTGGACAAAGACAGGATGTTCCAGAGATTGGACACAGTAACAAGGGGACAGAGTTGGAAGTTGAAGACACAGATGAATCACAGGGATGTTAGGAAGTATTTCTTCAGCCACAGAGTAGTCAGGAAGTGGAATAGTTTGGGAAGCGATGTAGTGGAGGCAGGATCCATACATAGCTTTAAGCAGAGGTATGATAAAGCTCATGGTTCAGGTAGAGTGACCTAGTAGCGACCAGTGAAGAGGCGGGGCCAGGAGCTTGGACTCGACCCCTGCAACCTCAACTAGGTGAGTACACACACACACAAACTCATACACACATACACACAAACACACACACACACACTCATACTCAAATTCATACACACACACACGCACACACTCACACACACACATACACACAGCCAACATGGTTTCAGGGACGGGAAATCCTGTGTCCCAAACCTACTGGAGTTCTATGACATGGTGACAGCAGTAAGACAAGAGAGAGAGGTGTAGGTGGATTGCATATTCTTGGACTGCAAGAAGGTGTTTGACACAGTTCCACACAAGAGATTGGTGCAAAAACTGGAGGACCAAGCAGGGATAACAGGGAAGTCACTACAATGGATCAGGGAATACTTGTCAGGAAGACAGCAGCGAGTCATGGTACGTGGCGAGGTGTCAGAGTGGGCACCTGTGACCAGCGGGGTCCCACAGGGGTCAGTCCTAGGACCAGTGCTGTTTCTGGTATTTGTGAACGACATGACGAAAGGAATAGACTCTGAGGTGTCCCTGTTTGCAGATGACGTGAAGTTGATGAGAAGAATTCACTCGAACGAAGACAAGGCAGAACTACAAAGGGATCTGGACAGGCTGCAGATCTGGTCCAGCAATTGGCTCCTGGAGTTCAATCCCACCAAGCGCAAAGTCATGAAGATTGGGGAAGGGCAAAGAAGACCGCAGACGGAGTACAGTCTAGGGGGCCAGAGACTACAAACCTCACTCAAGGAAAAAGATCTTGGGGTGAGTATAACACCAGGCACATCTCCTGAAGCGCACATCAACCAAATAACTGCTGCAGCATATGGGCGCCTAGCAAACCTCAGAACAGCATTCCGACATCTTAATAAGGAATCGTTCAGGACACTGTACACCGTGTACGTTAGGCCCATATTGGAGTATGCGGCACCAGTTTGGAACCCACACCTAGCCAAGCACGTAAAGAAACTAGAGAAAGTGCAAAGGTTTGCAACAAGACTAGTCCCAGAGCTAAGAGGTATGTCCTACGAGGAGAGGTTAAGGGAAATCAACCTGACGACACTGGAGGACAGGAGAGATAGGGGGGACATGATAACGACATACAAAATACTGAGAGGAATTGACAAGGTGGACAAAGACAGGATGTTCCAGAGATTGGACACAGTAACAAGGGGACACAGTTGGAAGTTGAAGACACAGATGAATCACAGGGATGTTAGGAAGTATTTCTTCAGCCACAGAGTAGTCAGTTAGTGGAATAGTTTGGGAAGCGATGTAGTGGAGGCAGGATCCATACATAGCTTTAAGCAGAGGTATGATAAAGCTCACGGCTCAGGGAGAGTGACCTAGTAGCGATCAGTGAAGAGGCGGGGCCAGGAGCTCGGACTCGACCCCCGCATCCTCAACTAGGTAAGTACAACTAGGTGAGTACACACACACAAACACACACACACACACACACACACACACACACACACACACACACACACACACAGTGTATGGGACGTGCGAACACCGTCACCACTATTAAATGGTGTATTCACAATGAACCTCTGTTTTACTGTCCCAGTGTTTTTGAAGACATTATTTTCCTAGAAATTTTTTAGTGCATCATGCAGGCTGACCAAATTCTCATTGAAGGTAAAATGAGTATATTTTTCCTGGTAGGAATTTCCTTAGATTCAGTAGAAAGTCTTCGAAGCTGACACTAGGGCCTTCTCAAGAAAATCCCTGGGATATCTCAGTTTTGTGGCAATGTTAAATATCTTATTGATGACATCTTCTAAATACATACTCCGAGCTGCAGATATGTAAAGCTCTCAGGAACACTGTAAAGAAAACACTCATTTTTAACTCTAGATTCATGACTGGAATAATATTGAATGTATGACGACACATTGGTGGTCTTCCTGTAACTGTAAATATAAATCTTCTGTCAACACGATGGATTAAAACATGTAGGAAAGGTAGAGTGTTGTTTCATGCTCTGTTGTGGACTTAATGGAAAGTACTAAACCAGTGAGGCTAGGTAGGAACTCATTGATATTGTGATATCTAGTCAACTTATCTGAACCACAGATTTTCATCTGGGAGAATGTCTTTAAGAAATCTAGTCTCAAAGAATTCCATATACAAATTGCTGAGTAAGAGGCTGAGAGGATTTCCCATGACAATCTCTTGTTTTTGATCATAGTATTTACCTTCAAACACCAACTTATGGTCCGTCTCACAAAGTTTAATAAGTTCAACAATTATATTCATGGGGTAGGGCCAGCAGAAGTTATCTAGTTCCTCTTCAAGGTACATAAGCAAGTCACGGCCAGGAACTCTGGTAAACAGGACTATGACATCAAAACTCACAAGTGTAAAGTCATATAAACATTTAATTTTAAGATCCTTTCTGTAATGTCAACATTATTTTTAACATGCGCATCTGAAATACTCCCGACCATGAAAGTTAGTAGTTTAAGTAACCATTTAGACAGGTTATGTGCTGTTGAGCCTACTGAACTTATAATAGAACGAACTGGGTTCACTAGTTTATGAGTCTTGATTAACCCGTCAATATACGATGGAGTTGCCCACCTAGCTGACAGATGATTAATTAAGTCATCATTCCCCATCAATAATGTTTTAAGACATTTATTGAAATAGCAATTGTTCTGGTCAAGGGGGGTTCTTAATGAGAGGTTCATACGTTTCATTATCACTCATTATCACAAGCCTAGTCCAGCAACAGGCTCCTTGAGTTTAACCCTGCCAAATGCAAAGTCATGAAGATTGAGGAAGGGCAAAGAAGACAGCAGACACAGTATAGTCTAGGTTGCCAAAGACTGCAAACCTCACTCTAGGAAAAAGATCTGGGGGTGAGTATAACACCAAGCACATCTCCAGAGGCGCACATCAATCAGATAACTGCTGCAGGATACGAGCGTCTGGCAAACCTAAGGATAGTGTTCCGATACCTCAGTAAGGAACCCTCCAAGACTCTGTGCACCATTAGCGTCAGGCCCATACTGGAGCATGCAGAACCAGTTTGGAATCCACACCTGGTCAAGCACGTCAAGAAATTTAAGAAAGTGCAAAGGTTTGCAACAAGACTAGTCCAAGAGTTAAGGGGATTGTCCTTTGAAGAAAGGTTAAGGGAAATTGGCCTGGCGACGCTGGAGGACAAGAGGGTCAGGAGAGACATGATAATGACGTATAAAATACTGCACGGAATAGACAAGGTGGACAAAGACAGGATGTTCCAGAGATGGGACACAGAAACAAGAGGTCACAATTGGAAGTTGAAGACTCAGACGAATCAAAGGGATGTTAAGAACATAAGAAAGAAGTAACACTGCAACAGGCCTACTGATCCATGCAGAGCAGGTCCATGTCCTCCCCCTGGATTAGCCCAATGCCCCACCCAGTCTGGTCACCTCCACTCAAGGAAGGAGCACGGCACCAGACCCAGCAGCACAAGCTAATCCGGTCCAACTCACACCCACCCAAACCCACTCATGTATTTATCTAACCTATTTTTGAAACTACACAACGTTTTATCCTCAATAACTGTATTAGGGAGTTTGTTCCACTCATCCACAACTCTATTACCAAACCAGTGCTTTCCTATATTCTTCCTGAATCTGAATTTTTCCAGCTTGAAACCATTGCTGCGAGTCTTGCCTCGGTGGGAAATTTTCAGCACGCTATTTAGACCCCCTTTATTTGTTCCTGTTTTTCATTTATACACCTCCATCGTATCCCTCTAATTCTACGCCTCTCGAGAGAGTGCAGATTCAGGGCCTCAGTCTATCCTCACAGGAAAGATTTCTGATACATGGGATCATCTTTGTCATCCTCCTCTGTACGTTTTCCAGAACATTTATATCCTTTCTGTAATGCGGTGACCAGAACTGAGCAGCATAGTCTAAATGAGGCCTAACCAAGGATATATAGAGTTCAAATTCAAATTCAGAGTTTATTCTCTATAAGGATTACAATGCTGAGTTTACAGAAATTTGGTTATTTGAAGAACAACCTGAGGATTTCTATTATTTATACTTCAAGATATGAAGCCAAGAATTCTGTTAGCTTTATTGCGATCACTAATGCACTGTTGTCTTTGTTGTAGATTACTGCTAACCAGAACTCCTAAATAATTTTTGCAATCAGTAGTATTAAGATCTACATTATTTAGTTTATATGTGGCATGGTTATTTTCCTGTCCAACATTTAGAACTTTGCATTTGCCAATATTAAACTGCATCTGCCACTTCTCCGACCATTGCATCAGTCTATGCAAATCATCCTGGAGTGCTCTAGTGTCCTCATTAGAATATTTTGGACGGCCTATTTTGGTGTCATCAGCAAATTTGCCTATGTCACTATTTATTCCCTCATCTATGTCGTTTATGTAAATTGTGAACAACAACTGGCCCAACACTGACCCCTGAGGAACACCGCTTGTGACGTGCCCCCATTCTGATTTCTCCTCATTTATGCAAACTCTGCTACCTATTTGTCAGCCATGCCTCTACCCAGGAAAAAATTTCTCCTCCTATTCCGTGTGCCTTAAGTTTCCTCAATAGCCTCTCATGTGGAACTCCGTCGAAAGCCTTACTGAAGTCCATATACACAATATCATATTCATTGCCATGATCTACCTCCTCAAACACTTCAGTGAAAAAAAATCGTAAATTCGTAAGACAGGAACGCCCCTTTGTAAAACCGTGTTGAGATACATTAATCAATCTGTGCCTATCAAGATGGCTATGAATTGTTTCTGCAATTATTGATTCCATAAACTTTCCCACTATAGAGAAAGTATTTCTTCACTCATAGAGTTGTCAGGCAGTGGAATAGACCCGGGCCGGGAGAATACCGGCGAATAAAAAAAAAAAGCCTAGAAAGTGACGTAGTGGAGGCGGAAACCATACATAGTTTTATTATGACGAGGATTGATAAAGCTCAGGAGGGAGGGAGAGAGAGGACCTAGTAGCGATCAGTGACGAGGAGGGGCCAGGAGCTATGAATCGACCCCTGCAACCAGAAATAGGTGAGTACAAATAGGTGATTACCCAGGATATGACCCACACCAGTCCACTAGCACCCAGGATATGACCCACACCAGTCAACTAACTCCCAGGATGCGACTCACACCAGTCCAATAACACCCAAGGTGTGACCCACCCAAGTCCAATAACACTCAGGATGTGACCCACACCAGTCTGCTAACACCCAGGATGTGACCGACACCAGTCCACTAACACCCAGGATGTGACCTACACCAGTCAACTAACACTCAGGATGTGACACACACCGGTCCACTAACACCTAGGATGTGACCCACCCAAGTCCACTAACACCAAGGATGTGACCCACACCAGTCCACTAACACCCAGGATGTGACCCACCCCAGACCACTAACACCCAGGATGTGACCCACCCCAGTCCACTAACACCCAGGATGTGACCCACACCAGTCCACTAACACCCAGGATGTGACCCACACCAGTCCACTAACACCCAGGATGTGACCCACACCAGTCCACTAACACCCAGGATGTGACCCACACCAGTCCACTAGCACCCAGGATGTGACCCACACCAGTCCACTAGCACCCAGGATGCGACCCACACCAGTCCACTAACACCAAGAATGCGACCCACACCAGTCCACTAACACCCAGGATGTGACCCACACCAGTCCACTAGCACCCAGGATGTGACCCACACCAGTCCACTAACACCCAGGATGTGACCCACACCAGCCCACTAACACCCAGGATGTGACCCACACCTGTCCATTAGCACCCAGGATGTGACCCACACCAGTCCACTAACACCAAGGATGTGACCCACACCAGTCCACTAGCACCCAGGATGTGACCCACACCAGTCCACTAACACCCAGGATGTGACACACACCAGTCCACTAACACCCAGGATGTAACCCACACCAGTCCACTAACACCCAGGATGTGACCCACACCAGTCCACTAACACCCAGGATGTGACCCACACCAGTCCACTAACATCCAGGATGTGACCCACACCAGTCCACTAACACACAGGATGTGACCCACACCAGTCCACTAACACCCAGGATGTGACCCACACCAGTCCACTAACACCCAGGATGTGACCCACACCAGTCCACTAACACCCAGGATGTGACCACACCAGTCCACTAACACCCAGGATGTGACCCACACCAGTCCACTAACACCCAGGATGTGACCCACACCAGTCCACTAACACCCAGGATGTGACCCACACCAGTCCACTAACACCCAGGATGTGACCCACACCAGTCCACTAGCACCCAGGATGTGACCCACACCAGTCCACTAGCACCCAGGATGCGACCCACACCAGTCCACTAACACCCTGGTACCGATTTTACTGATGGGTGAACATAGGCGACCGGTGTAAGGAAACACGTCCGATGTTTCCACCTTCGCCGGGAATCGAACCCGGACTCTTACCATGTGAAGTGAGGACATTTGCCACCATGCCGGGGGGGGTTGCAGGACTTTCTGTTAAATACAGTAAAAGTTAGTCATGACTGTTAATGTTAAAATATAATGAACAGAGTGAGTTAATTGTAATAAAATACATGAAAGTTAAAAAGGAAAAAAGAAAATATGTTTAATTTAACATTGACATGAAAGTTAACTGTGAAGGAAACAGATTTTCTCCCTTTCTGAAGCTTTTTGAAGCTGCCCTTGATGCTTCCAGGGAGTGTGTGGCAGAGCTTCACTGCTGCAGGGAGTGTATGACAGAGCTTCACTGCTGCAGGGAGTGTATGGCAGAGCTTCACTTCTGCAGGGAGTGTATGGCAGAGCTTCACTTCTGCAGGGAGTGTATGACAGAGCTTCACTGCTGCAGGGAGTGTATGACAGAGCTTCACTTCTGCAGGGAGTGTATGACAGAGCTTCACTGCTGCAGGGAGTGTGTGGCAGAGCTTCACTGCTGCAGGGAGTGTATGACAGAGCTTCACTTCTGCAGGGAGTGTATGACAGAGCTTCACTGCTGCAGGGAGTGTATGACAGAGCTTCACTGCTGCAGGGAGTGTATGACAGAGCTTCACTTCTGCAGGGAGTGTATGACAGAGCTTCACTGCTGCAGGGAGTGTATGACAGAGCTTCACTTCTGCAGGGAGTGTATGACAGAGCTTCACTGCTGCAGGGAGTGTATGACAGAGCTTCACTGCTGCAGGGAGTGTATGACAGAGCTTCACTTCTGCAGGGAGTGTATGGCAGAGCTTCACTGCTGCAGGGAGTGTATGACAGAGCTTCACTGCTGCAGGGAGTGTATGACAGAGCTTCACTGCTGCAGGGAGTGTATGACAGAGCTTCACTTCTGCAGGGAGTGTATGACAGAGCTTCACTTCTGCAGGGAGTGTATGACAGAGCTTCACTGCTGCAGGGAGTGTATGACAGAGCTTCACTTCTGCAGGGAGTGTATGGCAGAGCTTCACTTCTGCAGGGAGTGTATGAGAGAGCTTCACTGCTGCAGGGAGTGTATGACAGAGCTTCACTGCTGCAGGGAGTGTATGACAGAGCTTCACTTCTGCAGGGAGTGTGCAGGGAGTGTATGAGAGCTTCATTGCTGCCAGGGAGTGTATGAGAGAGCTTCACTGCTGCAGGGAGTGTATAACAGAGCTTCACTTCTGCAGGGAGTGTATGAGAGAGCTTCACTGCTGCAGGGAGTGTATGACAGAGCTTCACTGCTGCAGGGAGTGTATGACATAGCTTCATTGCTGCCAGGGAGTGTATGAGAGAGCTTCACTGCTGCAGGGAGTGTATGACAGAGCTTCACTTCTGCAGGGAGTGTTTGAGAGAGCTTCATTGCTGCCAGGGAGTGTATGAGAGAGCTTCACTGCTGCAGGGAGTGTATGACAGAGCTTCACTGCTGCAGGGAGTGTATGACAGAGCTTCACTGCTGCAGGGAGTGTATGACAGAGCTTCACTGCTGCAGGGAGTGTATGACAGAGCTTCACTGCTGCAGGGAGTGTATGACAGAGCTTCACTGCTGCAGGGAGTGTATGACAGAGCTTCATTTCTGCAGGGAGTGTATGACAGAGCTTCACTGCTGCAGGGAGTGTATGACAGAGCTTCATTGCTGCCAGGGAGTGTATGAGAGAGCTTCACTGCTGCAGGGAGTGTATGACAGAGCTTCACTGCTGCTAGGAGTGTATGACAGAGCTTCACTGCTGCAGGGAGTGTATGACAGAGCTTCACTGCTGCAGGGAGTGTATGACAGAGCTTCACTTCTGCAGGGAGTGTATGAGAGAGCTTCATTGCTGCCAGGGAGTGTATGAGAGAGCTTCACTGCTGCAGGGAGTGTATGACAGAGCTTCACTGCTGCTAGGAGTGTATGACAGAGCTTCACTGCTGCAGGGAGTGTATGACAGAGCTTCACTGCTGCAGGGAGTGTATGACAGAGCTTCACTGCTGCAGGGAGTGTATGACAGAGCTTCACTTCTGCAGGGAGTGTATGAGAGAGCTTCATTGCTGCCAGGGAGTGTATGAGAGAGCTTCACTGCTGCAGGGAGTGTATGACAGAGCTTCACTGCTGCAGGGAGTGTATGACAGAGCTTCACTGCTGCAGGGAGTGTATGACAGAGCTTCACTGCTGCAGGGAGTGTATGACAGAGCTTCACTTCTGCAGGGAGTGTATGAGAGAGCTTCATTGCTGCCAGGGAGTGTATGAGAGAGCTTCACTGCTGCAGGGAGTGTATGACAGAGCTTCACTGCTGCTAGGAGTGTATGACAGAGCTTCACTGCTGCAGGGAGTGTATGACAGAGCTTCACTGCTGCAGGGAGTGTATGACAGAGCTTCACTGCTGCAGGGAGTGTATGACAGAGCTTCACTTCTGCAGGGAGTGTATGAGAGAGCTTCATTGCTGCCAGGGAGTGTATGAGAGAGCTTCACTGCTGCAGGGAGTGTATGACAGAGCTTCACTGCTGCAGGGAGTGTATGACAGAGCTTCACTGCTGCTGGGAGTGTATGACAGAGCTTCATTGCTGCCAGGGTGTGTATGAGAGAGCTTCACTGCTGCAGGGAGTGTATGACAGAGCTTCACTTCTGCAGGGAGTGTATGACAGAGCTTCATTGCTGCCAGGGAGTGTATGAGAGAGCTTCACTGCTGCAGGGAGTGTATGACAGAGCTTCACTTCTGCAGGGAGTGTATGGCAGAGCTTCACTTCTGCAGGGAGTGTATGACAGAGCTTCATTGCTGCCAGGGAGTTTATGAGAGAGCTTCACTGCTGCAGGGAGTGTATGACAGAGCTTCACTTCTGCAGGGAGTGTATGACAGAGCTTCATTGCTGCCAGGGAGTGTATGACAGAGCTTCACTGCCGCAGGGAGTGTATGACAGAGCTTCACTTCTGCAGGGAGTGTATGACAGAGCTTCACTTCTGCAGGGAGTGTATGACAGAGCTTCACTTCTGCAGGGAGTGTATGACAGAGCTTCATTGCTGCCAGGGAGTGTATGACAGAGCTTCACTGCCGCAGGGAGTGTATGACAGAGCTTCACTTCTGAAGGGAGTGTATGACAGAGCTTCACTTCTGCAGGGAGTGTATGACAGAGCTTCACTTCTGCAGGGAGTGTATGACAGAGCTTCATTGCTGCCAGGGAGTGTATGAGAGAGCTTCACTTCTGCAGGGGGTGTATGACAGAGCTTCACTTCTGCAGGGAGTGTATGACAGAGCTACACTTCTGCAGGAAGTGTATGAGAGAGCTTCATTGCTGCCAGGGAGTGTATGAGAGAGCTTCACTGCTGCAGGGAGTGTATGACAGAGCTTCACTGCTGCCAGGGAGTGTATGACAGAGCTTCACTGCTGCAGGGAGTGTATGACAGCGCTTCATTGCTGCCAGGGAGTGTATGAGAGAGCTTCACTGCTGCAGGGAGTGTATGACAGAGCTTCACTTCTGCAGGGAGTGTTTGAGAGAGCTTCATTGCTGCCAGGGAGTGTATGAGAGAGCTTCACTGCTGCAGGGGGTGTTTGACAGAGCTTCACTGCTGCTAGGAGTGTATGACAGAGCTTCATTGCTGCCAGGGAGTGTATGAGAGCTTCACTGCTGCAGGGAGTGTATGACAGAGCATCACTTCTGCAGGGAGTGTATGACAGAGCTTCATTGCTGCCAGGGAGTGTATGACAGAGCTTCACTGCCGCAGGGAGTGTATGACAGAGCTTCACTTCTGCAGGGAGTGTATGACAGAGCTTCACTTCTGCAGGGAGTGTATGGCAGAGCTTCACTTCTGCAGTGAGTGTATGGCAGAGCTTCACTTCTGCAGGGGGTGTATGACAGAGCTTCATTGCTGCCAGGGAGTGTTTGAGAGAGCTTCACTGCTGCAGGGAGTGTATGGCAGAGCTTCACTGCTGAAGGGAGTGTATGACAGAGCTTCACTGCTGCAGGAAGTGTATGACAGAGCTTCACTTCTGCTGGGAGTGTATGGCAGAGCTTCACTTCTGCAAGGAGTGTATGGCAGAGCTTCACTTCTGCAGGGAGTGTATGGCAGAGCTTCACTTCTGCAGGGAGTGTATGGCAGAGCTTCACTTCTGCAGGGAGTGTATGGCAGAGCTTCACTGCTGCAGGGAGTGTATGACAGAGCTTCCTTGCTGCCAGGGAGTGTATGAGAGAGCTTCACTGCTGCAGGGAGTGTATGACACAGCTTCACTGCTGCAGGAAGTGTATGACAGAGCTTCATTGTTGCCAGGGAGTGTATTACAGAGCTTCACTGCTGCAGGGAGTGCATGACAGAGCTTCACTGCTGCAGGGAGTGTATGACAAAGCTTCACTTCTGCAGGGAGTGTTTGAGAGAGCTTCATTGCTGCCAGGGAGTGTATGAGAGAGCTTCACTGCTGCAGGGGGTGTTTGACAGAGCTTCACTGCTGCTAGGAGTGTATGACAGAGCTTCATTGCTGACTGTGAGTGTTTGAGAGCTTCACTGCTGCAGGGAGTGTATGACAGAGCTTCACTTCTGCAGGGAGTGTATGACAGAGCTTCATTGCTGCCAGGGAGTGTATGACAGAGCTTCACTGCCGCAGGGAGTGTATGACAGAGCTTCACTTCTGCAGGGAGTGTATGACAGAGCTTCACTTCTGCAGGGAGTGTATGGCAGAGCTTCACTTCTGCAGTGAGTGTATGGCAGAGCTTCACTTCTGCAGGGGGTGTATGACAGAGCTTCAGTTCTGCAAGGGAGTGTATGAGAGAGCTTCACTGCTGCAGGGAGTGTATGGCAGAGCTTCACTGCTGCAGGGAGTGTATGACAGAGCTTCACTGCTGCAGGAAGTGTATGACAGAGCTTCACTTCTGCAGGGAGTGTATGGCAGAGCTTCACTTCTGCAGGGAGTGTATGGCAGAGCTTCACTTCTGCAGGGAGTGTATGGCAGAGCTTCACTTCTGCAGGGAGTGTATGGCAGAGCTTCACTTCTGCAGGGAGTGTATGGCAGAGCTTCACTGCTGCAGGGAGTGTATGACAGAGCTTCATTGCTGCCAGGGAGTGTATGAGAGAGCTTCACTGCTGCAGGGAGTGTATGACACAGCTTCACTGCTGCAGGAAGTGTATGACAGAGCTTCATTGTTGCCAGGGAGTGTATTACAGAGCTTCACTGCTGCAGGGAGTGCATGACAGAGCTTCACTGCTGCAGGGAGTGTATGACAGAGCTTCACTGCTGCAGGGAGTGTATGGCAGAACTTCACTGCTGCAGGGAGTGTATGGCAGAGCTTCACTGCTGCAGGGAGTGTATGAGAGAGCTTCACTGCTGCTGAGAGTGTATGACAGAGCTTCACTGCTGCAGGAAGTGTATGACAGAGCTTCATTGTTGTCAGGGAGTGTACGACAAAGCTTCACTGCTGCAGGGAGTGCATGGCATAACTTCACTGCTGCAGGGAGTGTATGGCAGAGCTTCACTGCTGCAGGGAGTGTATGACAGAGCTTCACTGCTGCAGGGAGTGAATGACAGAGCTTCACTTCTGCAGGGAGTGTATGGCAGAGCTTCACTGCTGCAGGGAGTGTATGACAAAGCTTCAATGCTGCAGGAAATGTATGGCAGAGCTTCACTGCTTCATGGAGTTTATTACAGAGCTTTACTGCTGCAGGAAGTGTATGACAGAGCTTCATTGTTGCCAGGGAGAGTATGACAGAGCTTCACTGCTGCAGGGAGTGTATGACAGAGCTTCATTGTTGCCAGGGAGAGTATGACAGAGCTTCACTGCTGCAGGGGGTGTATGACAGAGCTTCACTGCTGCAGGGAGTGTATGACAGAGCTTCACTGCTGCAGGGAGTGTATGACAGAGCTTCACTGCTGCAAGGAGTGTATGACAGAGCTTCACTTCTGCAGGGAGTGTATGACAGAGCTTCACTGCTGCAGGGAGTGTATGACAGAGCTTCATTGCTGCCAGGGAGTGTATGAGAGAGCTTCACTGCTGCAGGGAGTGTATGACAGAGCTTCACTGCTGCTAGGAGTGTATGACAGAGCTTCACTGCTGCAGGGAGTGTATGACAGAGCTTCACTGCTGCAGGGAGTGTATGACAGAGCTTCACTTCTGCACGGAGTGTATGAGAGAGCTTCATTGCTGCCAGGGAGTGTATGAGAGAGCTTCACTGCTGCAGGGAGTGTATGACAGAGCTTCACTGCTGCTAGGAGTGTATGACAGAGCTTCACTGCTGCAGGGAGTGTATGACAGAGCTTCACTGCTGCAGGGAGTGTATGACAGAGCTTCACTTCTGCAGGGAGTGTATGAGAGAGCTTCATTGCTGCCAGGGAGTGTATGAGAGAGCTTCACTGCTGCAGGGAGTGTATGACAGAGCTTCACTGCTGCTAGGAGTGTATGACAGAGCTTCACTGCTGCAGGGAGTGTATGACAGAGCTTCACTGCTGCAGGGAGTGTATGACAGAGCTTCACTGCTGCAGGGAGTGTATGACAGAGCTTCACTTCTGCAGGGAGTGTATGAGAGAGCTTCATTGCTGCCAGGGAGTGTATGAGAGAGCTTCACTGCTGCAGGGGGTGTTTGACAGAGCTTCATTGTTGCCAGGGAGAGTATGACAGAGCTTCACTGTTGCAGGGAGTGTTTGACAGAGCTTCACTGCTGCAGGGAGTGTATGACAGAGCTTCACTGCTGCAGGGAGTGTATGACAGAGCTTCACTTCTGCAGGGAGTGTATGAGAGAGCTTCATTGCTGCCAGGGAGTGTATGAGAGAGCTTCACTGCTGCAGGGAGTGTATGGCAGAGCTTCACTGCTGCAGGGAGTGTATGACAGAGCTTCACTTCTGCAGAGAGTGTATGAGGGAGTGTATGACAGAGCTTCACTTCTGCAGAGCTTCACTGCTGCAGGGAGTGTATGACAGAGCTTCACTGCTGCAGGGAGTGTATGACAGAGCTTCACTGCTGCAGGGAGTGTATGACAGAGCTTCACTGCTGCAGGGAGTGTATGACAGAGCTTCACTGCTGCAGGGAGTGTATGACAGAGCTTCACTGCTGCAGGGAGTGTATGACAGAGCTTCACTTCTGCAGGGAGTGTATGACAGAGCTTCAGTGCTGCAGGGAGTGTATGACAGAGCTTCACTGCTGCAGGGAGTGTATGACAGAGCTTCACTGCTGCTAGGAGTGTATGACAGAGCTTCACTGCTGCAGGGAGTGTATGACAGAGCTTCACTGCTGCAGGGAGTGTATGACAGAGCTTCACTGCTGCAAGGAGTGTATGACAGAGCTTCACTTCTGCAGGGAGTGTATGAGAGAGCTTCATTGCTGCCAGGGAGTGTATGAGAGAGCTTCACTGCTGCAGGGAGTGTATGACAGAGCTTCACTGCTGCAGGGAGTGTATGACAGAGCTTCACTGCTGCAGGGAGTGTATGACAGAGCTTCATTGCTGCCAGGGAGTGTATGAGAGAGCTTCACTGCTGCAGGGAGTGTATGACAGAGCTTCACTTCTGCAGGGAGTGTATGACAGAGCTTCATTGCTGCCAGGGAGTGTATGAGAGAGCTTCACTGCTGCAGGGAGTGTATGACAGAGCTTCACTGCTGCAGGGAGTGTATGACAGAGCTTCATTGCTGCCAGGGAGTTTATGAGCTTCAGAGGGAGTGTATGACAGAGCTTCACTTCTGCAGGGAGTGTATGACAGAGCTTCATTGCTGCCAGGGAGTGTATGAGAGAGCTTCACTGCTGCAGGGAGTGTATGACAGAGCTTCACTTCTGCAGGGAGTGTATGACAGAGCTTCATTGCTGCCAGGGAGTGTATGACAGAGCTTCACTGCTGCAGGGAGTGTATGACAGAGCTTCACTTCTGCAGGGAGTGTATGACAGAGCTTCACTTCTGCAGGGAGTGTATGACAGAGCTTCACTTCTGCAGGGAGTGTATGACAGAGCTTCATTGCTGCCAGGGAGTGTATGACAGAGCTTCACTGCTGCAGGGAGTGTATGACAGAGCTTCAGTTCTGAAGGGAGTTTATGACAGAGCTTCACTTCTGCAGGGAGTGTATGACAGAGCTTCACTTCTGCAGGGAGTGTATGACAGAGCTTCATTGTTGCCAGGGAGAGTATGACAGAGCTTCACTGGTGCAGGGAGTGTATGACAGAGCTTCACTGCTGCAGGGAGTGTATGACAGAGGTTAATTGTTTCCAAGGAGTGTATGACAGAGCTTCATTGCAGCCAGGGAGTGTATGAGAGAGCTTCACTGTTGCAGTGAGTGTATGATAGAGCTTTATTGTTGCCAGTGAGTGTATGACAGAGCTTCACGGCTGGATGGAGCGTATGATATAGCTTCATTGTTACCAGGGAGTGTATGACAGAGCTTCACTACTGCAGGTAGTGTTTTACAGAGCTTCATTGTTACAGGGAGTGTATGACAGAGCTTCACTGCTGCCAGGGAGTGTATGAGAGAGCTTCACTGCTGCAGGGGGTGTATGACAGAGCTTCACTGCTGCTAGGAGTGTATGACAGAGCTTCATTGCTGCCAGGGAGTGTATGAGAGCTTCACTGCTGCAGGGAGTGTATGACAGAGCATCACTTCTGCAGGGAGTGTATGACAGAGCTTCATTGCTGCCAGGGAGTGTATGACAGAGCTTCACTGCCGCAGGGAGTGTATGACAGAGCTTCACTGCTGCAGGGAGTGTATGACAGAGCTTCACTGCTGCAGGGAGTGTATGATAGAGCTTCACTGCTGCAGTGAGTGTATGGCAGAGCTTCACTTCTGCAGGGAGTGTATGACAGAGCTTCATTGCTGCCGCAGGGAGTGTATGACAGAGCTTCACTGCTGCAGGGAGTGTATGACAGAGCTTCACTGCTGCAGGGAGTGTATGATAGAGCTTCACTGCTGCAGGAAGTGTATGACAGAGCTTCACTTCTGCTGGGAGTGTATGGCAGAGCTTCACTTCTGCAAGGAGTGTATGGCAGAGCTTCACTTCTGCAGGGAGTGTATGGCAGAGCTTCACTTCTGCAGGGAGTGTATGGCAGAGCTTCACTTCTGCAGGGAGTGTATGGCAGAGCTTCACTGCTGCAGGGAGTGTATGACAGAGCTTCACTGCTGCCAGGGAGTGTATGAGAGAGCTTCACTGCTGCAGGGAGTGTATGACAGAGCTTCACTGCTGCAGGAAGTGTATGACAGAGCTTCATTGTTGCCAGGGAGTGTATTACAGAGCTTCACTGCTGCAGGGAGTGCACGACAGAGCTTCACTGCTGCAGGGAGTGTATGACAGAGCTTCACTGCTGCAGGGAGTGTATGACAGAGCTTCATTGCTGCCAGGGAGTGTATGAGAGAGCTTCACTGCTGCAGGGAGTGTATGACAGAGCTTCACTGCTGCTAGGAGTGTATGACAGAGCTTCATTGCTGCCAGGGAGTGTATGAGAGAGCTTCACTGCTGCAGGGAGTGTATGACAGAGCTTCACTTCTGCAGGGAGTGTATGACAGAGCTTCATTGCTGCCAGGGAGTGTATGGCAGAGCTTCACTGCTGCAGGGAGTGTATGACAGAGCTTCACTTCTGCAGGGAGTGTATGACAGAGCTTCACTTCTGCAGGGAGTGTATGGCAGAGCTTCACTTCTGCAGGGAGTGTATGGCAGAGCTTCACTGCTGCAGGGAGTGTATGACAGAGCTTCATTGCTGCCAGGGAGTGTATGAGAGAGCTTCACTGCTGCAGGGAGTGTATGGCAGAGCTTCACTGCTGCAGGGAGTGTATGACAGAGCTTCACTGCTGCAGGAAGTGTATGACAGAGCTTCACTTCTGCAGGGAGTGTATGGCAGAGCTTCACTTCTGCAGGGAGTGTATGGCAGAGCTTCACTTCTGCAGGGAGTGTATGGCAGAGCTTCACTTCTGCAGGGAGTGTATGGCAGAGCTTCACTGCTGCAGGGAGTGTATGACAGAGCTTCATTGCTGCCAGGGAGTGTATGAGAGAGCTTCACTGCTGCAGGTAGTGTATGGCAGAGCTTCACTGCTGCAGGGAGTGTATGACAGAGCTTCACTGCTGCAGGAAGTGTACGACAGAGCTTCATTATTGCCAGGGAGTGTACGACAAAGCTTCACTGCTGCAGGGAGTGCATGACAGAGCTTCACTGCTGCAGGGAGTGTATGACAGAGCTTCACTGCTGGAGGGAGTGTATGGCAGAGCTTCACTGCTGCTGAGTGTGTATGACAGAGCTTCACTGCTGGAGGGAGTGTATGGCAGAGCTTCACTGCTGCTGAGTGTGTATGACAGAGCTTCACTGCTGCAGGAAGTGTATGACAGAGCTTCATTGTTGTCAGGGAGTGTACGACAAAGCTTCACTGCTGCAGGGAGTGCTTGGCACAACTTCACTGCTGCAGGGAGTGTATGGCAGAGCTTCACTGCTGCAGGGAGTGTATGACAGAGCTTCACTGCTGCAGGGAGTGAATGACAGAGCTTCACTTCTGCAGGGAGTGTATGGCAGAGCTTCACTGCTGCAGGGAGTGTATGACAGAGCTTCAATGCTGCAGGAAATGTATGGCAGAGCTTCACTGCTTCATGGAGTTTATTACAGAGCTTTACTGCTGCAGGAAGTGTATGACAGAGCTTCATTGTTGCCAGGGAGAGTATGACAGAGCTTCACTGCTGCAGGGAGTGTATGACAGAGCTTCATTGTTGCCAGGGAGAGTATGACAGAGCTTCACTGCTGCAGGGGGTGTATGACAGAGCTTCACTGCTGCAGGGAGTGTATGACAGAGCTTCACTGCTGCAGGGAGTGTATGACAGAGCTTCACTGCTGCAAGGAGTGTATGACAGAGCTTCACTGCTGCAGGGAGTGTATGACAGAGCTTCACTGCTGCAGGGAGTGTATGACATAGCTTCATTGCTTCCAGGGAGTGTATGACAGAGCTTCACTGCTGCAGGGAGTGTATGACAGAGCTTCACTGCTGCAGGGAGTGTATGACAGAGCTTCACTGCTGCAGGGAGTGTATGACAGACCTTCAGTGCTGCAAGGAGTTTATGACAGAGCTTCACTGCTGCAGTGAGTGTATGACAGAGCTTCATTGTTGCCATGGAGTGTATGACAGAGCTTCATTCTTTCCAGGGAGTGTATGACAGACCTTCAGTGCTGCAAGGAGTTTATGACAGAGCTTCACTGCTGCAGGGAGTGCATGACAGAGCTTCACTGCTGCAGGGAGTGTATGACAGAGCTTCACTTCTGCAGGGAGTGTATGAGAGAGCTTCAATGCTGCAGGGAGTGTATGAGAGAGCTTCACTGCTGCAGGGAGTGTATGACAGAGCTTCACTGCTGCAGGGAGTGTATGACAGAGCTTCACTGCTGCAGGGAGTGTATGACAGAGCTGACAGAGCTTCACTGCTGCAGGGAGTGTATGACAGAGCTTCACTGCTGCAGGGAGTGTATGACAGAGCTTCACTTGCTGCAGGGAGTGTATGAGAGAGCTTCATTGTGCCAGGGAGTGTATGACAGAGCTTCACTGCTGCAGGGAGTGTATGACAGAGCTTCACTGCTGCCAGGGAGTGTATGACAGAGCTTCACTGCTGCAGGGAGTGTATGACAGAGCTTCACTGCTGCAGGGAGTGTATGACAGAGCTTCACTGCTGCCAGGGAGTGTATGACAGAGCTTCACTGCTGCAGGGAGTGTATGACAGAGCTTCACTGCTGCCAGGGAGTGTATGACAGAGCTTCACTGCTGCCAGGGAGTGTATGACAGAGCTTCACTGCTGCAGGGAGTGTATGACAGAGCTTCACTGCTTGCAGGGAGTGTATGACAGAGCTTCACTGCTGCAGGGAGTGTATGACAGAGCTTCATTGCTGCCAGGGAGTGTATGAGAGAGCTTCACTGCTGCAGGGAGTGTATGACAGAGCTTCACTGCTGCAGGGAGTGTATGACAGAGCTTCACTGCTGCATGGAGTGTATGACAGAGCTTCACTTCTGCAGGGAGTGTATGACAGAGCTTCACTGCTGCAGGGTGTGTATGACAGAGCTTCATTGCTGCAGGGAGTGTATGACAGAGCTTCACTGCTGCAGGGAGTGTATGACAGAGCTTCACTGCTGCTAGGGAGTGTATGACAGAGCTTCACTGCTGCAGGGAGTGTATGGCAGAGCTTCACTGCTGCAGGGAGTGTACGACAGAGCTTCATTGCTGCCAAGGAGTGTATGAGAGAGCTTCACTGCTGCAGGGGGTGTATGACAGAGCTTCATTGTTGCCAGGCAGAGTATGACAGAGCTTCACTGCTGCAGGGAGTGTACGACAGAGCTTCACTGCTGCAAGGAGTTTATTACAGATCTTTTCTGCTGCAGGGAGTGTATGACAGAGCTTCATTTTTGCCAGGGAGTGTATGACAGAGCTTCACTGTTGCAGGGAGTGTTTGACAGAGCTTCACTGCTGCAGGGAGTGTATGACAGAGCTTCATTGTAGCCAGGGAGTGTATGAGAGAGCTTCACTGCCGCAGTGAGTGTATGACAGAGCTTCACTGCTGGATTGAGCGTATGACATAGCTTCATTGTTACCAGGGAGTGTATGACAGAGCTTCACTGCTGCAGGGAGTGTATGACAGAGCTTCACTGCTGCTGAGAGTGTATGACAGAGCTTCACTGCTGCAGGGAGTGTATGACAGAGCTTCTTTGTTGCCAGAAAGAGTATGACAGAGCTTCACTGCTGCAGGGAGTGTATGACAGAGCTTCATTGTTGCCAGTGAGTGTATGACAGAGCTACATTGTTGCCAGGGAGTGTATCAGAGCTTCACTGCTGCAGGGAGAGTATGTCAGAGCTTCATTGTTGCCAGGGAGAGTATGACAGAGCTTCACTGGTGCAGGGAGTGTATGACAGAGCTTCACTGCTGCAGGGAGTGTATGACAGAGGTTAATTGCTGCCAGAGAGTGTATGACAGAGCTTCACTGCCGCAGGGAGTGTATGACAGAGCTTCACTTCTGCAAGGGAGTGTATGACAGAGCTTCACTTCTGCAGGGAGTGTATGACAGAGCTTCACTTTGCAGGGAGTGTATGACAGAGCTTCACTGCTGCCAGGGAGTGTATGACAGAGCTTCACTTCTGCAGGGAGTGTATGACAGAGCTTCACTTGCTGCAGGGAGTGTATGACAGAGCTTCACTGCTGCAGGATGAGTGTATGAGAGAGCTTCATTGCTGCCAGGGAGTGTATGACAGAGCTTCACTGCTGCCAGGGAGTGTATGACAGAGCTTCACTGCTGCTAGGAGTGTATGACAGAGCTTCACTGCTGCAGGGAGTGTATGACAGAGCTTCATTGCTGCCAGGGAGTGTATGAGAGAGCTTCACTTCTGCAGGGAGTGTATGACAGAGCTTCACTTGCTGCAGGGAGTGTATGACAGAGCTTCATTGCTGCCAGGGAGTGTATGAGAGAGCTTCACTGCTGCAGGGAGTGTATGACAGAGCTTCACTTGCTGCCAGGAGTGTATGACAGAGCTTCATTGTGCCAGGGAGTGTATGACAGAGCTTCACTGCTGCAGGGAGTGTATGACAGAGCTTCACTTCTGCAGGGAGTGTATGACAGAGCTTCATTGCTGCCAGGGAGTGTATGACAGAGCTTCACTGCAGGGAGTGTATGACAGAGCTTCAGTGCTGCAGGGAGTGTATGACAGAGCTTCACTTCTGCAGGGAGTGTATGACAGAGCTTCACTGCTGCAGGGAGTGTATGACAGAGCTTCACTGCTGCAGGGAGTGTATGACACAGGTTAATTGTTGCCAAGGAGTGTATGACAGAGCATCATTGTAGCCAGGGAGTGTATGAGAGAGCTTCACTGCTGCAGTGAGTGTATGACAGAGCTTCACTTCTGCAGGGAGTGTATGACAGAGCTTCACTGCTGCAGGGAGTGTATGACAGAGCTTCACTTCTGCAGGGAGTGTATGGCAGAGCTTCACTTCTGCAGGGAGTGTATGGCAGAGCTTCACTTCTGCAGGGAGTGTATGGCAGAGCTTCACTTCTGCAGGGAGTGTATGACAGAGCTTCACTTCTGCAGGGAGTGTATGACAGAGCTTCATTGCTGCCAGGGAGTGTATGGCAGAGCTTCACTGCTGCAGGGAGTGTATGACAGAGCTTCACTGCTGCAGGGAGTGTATGATAGAGCTTCACTGCTGCAGGAAGTGTATGACAGAGCTTCATTGTTACCAGGGAGTGTATGACAGAGCTTCACTGCTGCAGGGAGTGTATGGCAGAGCTTCACTGCTGCAGGGAGTGTATGACAGAGCTTCACTGCTGCAGGGAGTGAATGACAGAGCTTCACTGCTTCAGGGAGTGTATGGCAGAGCTTCACTGCTGCAGGGAGTGTATGACAGAGCTTCACTGCTGCTGAGAGTGTATGACAGAGCTTCACTGCTGCAGGGAGTGTATGACAGAGCTTCATTGTTGCCAGGGAGAGTATGACAGAGCTTCACTGCTGCAGGGAGTGTATGACAGAACTTCACTGCTGCAGGGAGTGTATGGCAGAGCTTCACTGCTGCAGGGAGTGTATGACAGAGCTTCACTGCTGCAGGGAGTGAATGACAGAGCTTCACTTCTGCAGGGAGTGTATGACAGAGCTTCACTGCTGCAGGGAGTGTATGACAGAGCTTCACTACTGTAGGTAATGTATTACAGAGCTTCATTGTTACAAGGGAGTGTATGACAGTGCTTCACTGCTGCAAGGAGTGTATTACAGAGCTTCATTGTTACCAGGGAGTGTATGACAGAGCTTCACTGCTGCAGGGAGTGTATTACAGAGCTTCATTGTTGTCAGGGAGTGTATGACAGAGCTTCACTGCTGCAGGGAGTGTATGACAGAGCGTCATTGTTGCCAGGGAGTGTATGACAGAGCCTCACTGCAGCATGGATTGTGTGAGAGAGCTTCGATTTTGCCAGGGAGTGTATGACAGAGCTTGACTGCTTCAGAGAGTGTATGACAAAGCTTCACTGCTGCAGGGAGTGTATGACAGAGCGTCATTGTCGCCAGGGAGTGTATGACAGAGCTTAATTATTGCCAGGGAGTGTATGAGAGAGCTTCACTTGTTTCACCAGGGAGTGTATGACAGAGCTTTTTTGCTGCCAGGGAGTGTATGGCAGAGCTTCATTATTGCCAGGGAGTGTATGACAGAGCTTTATTGTTGCAAGGGAGTGTATGACAGAGCTTCACTGCTGCCAGGGAGTGTATGTCAGAGCTTCATTGTTGCAATGGAGTGTATGACAGAGCTTAATTATTGCCAGGGAGTGTATGACAGAGCTTTATTGTTGCAAGGGAGTGTATGACAGAGCTTCACTGCTGCCAGGGAGTGTATGTCAGAGCTTCATTGTTGCCAAGGAGTGTATGACAGAGCTTCACTGCTGCAGGGATTGTGTGAGAGAGCATCGTTGTTGCCAGGGAGTGTATGACAGAGCTTCACTGCTTCAGAGAGTGTATGACAGAGCTTCATTGTTGACATGGTGTGCATGACAGAGCTTCACTGCTGCCAGTGTATGACAGGAGTGTGTATGACAGAGCATCGTTGTTTCCAGGGAGTGTATGACAGAGCTTCACTGCTGCCAGGGAGTGTATGACAGAGCTTCACTGCTGCCGGGGATTGTATGACAGAGCTTCACTGCTACCAAGGAGTGTATGACAGAGCTTCACTGCTGCCACAGAGTGAATGACAGAGCTTCAATGCTGCCAGGGAGTGTATGACAGAGCTTCATTGTTGCCAGGGAGTGTATGACAGAGCGTCATTGTTGCCAGGGAGTGCATGACAGAGCTTCATTATTGCCAGGGAGTGTATGACAGAGCTTTATTGTTGCATGGGAGTGTATGACAGAGCTTCACTGCTGCCAGGGAGTGTATGTCAGAGCTTCATTGTTGCCAAGGAGTGTATGACAGAGCTTCACTGCTGCAGGGAGTGTATGACAGAGCTTTATTGTTGCCAGGGAGTGTATGACAGAGCTTCACTGATGCCAGGGAGTGTATGTCAGAGATTCATTGTTGCAATGGAGTGTATGACAGAGCTTCACTGCTGCAGGGAGTGTATGACAGAGCGTCATTGGTGCCAGGGAGTGTATGACAGAGCTTTATTGTTGCAAGGGAGTGTATGACAGAGCTTCACTGCTGCCAGGGAGTGTATGTCAGAGCTTCATTGTTGCAATGGAGTGTATGACAGAGCCTCACTGCTGCCAGGGAGTGTATGAAAGAGCTTTATTGCTGCCAGGGAGTGTATGACAGAGCTTCATTGTTGCCAGGGAGTGTATGACAGAGCTTCATTGTTGCCAGGGAGTGTATGACAGAGCTTCACTGCTTCATTGCAGGGAGTGTATGACAGAGCTTCACTGCTGAGAGGGAGTGTATGACAGAGCTTCACTGCTGAAAGGGAGTGTATAACAGAGCTTCCCTGCTGCCAGTGAGTGTATGACAGAGCTTTATTTTTGCCAGTGAGTGTATGACAGAGCTTCATTGTTGCCAGGGAGTATATGACAGAGTTTCACTGCTGCAAGGAGTTTATGACAGAGCTTCACTGCTGCCAAGGAGTGTATAAGAGCTTCATTGCTGTCAGGGAGTGTATGAGAGCTTCATTGCTGCCAGGTAGTGTATGACAGAGCTTCATTGTTGCCAGTGAGTGTATGACAGAGTTTCATTGTTGCCATGGAGTGTATGACAGAGCTTCATTGTTGCCAGGGAGTTTATGACAGAGCTTCACTGCTTCCAAGGAGTGTATGACAGAGCTTCATTGTTGCCAGGGTGTGTATGACAGAGCTTCATTGTTGCCAGGGAGTATATGACAGAGCTTCATTGTTGCCAGGGAGTGTATGACACAGCTTCACTGCTGCCAGGGAGTGTATGACAGAGCTTCGTTGTTGCCAGGGAGTGTATGGCAGAGCTTCACTGCTGCAGGGAGTGTATTACAGAGCTTCATTGTTGTCAGGGAGTGTATGACAGAGCTTCACTGCTGCAGGGAGTGTATGACAGAGCGTCATTGTTGCCAGGGAGTGTATGGCAGAGCTTCATTATTGCCAGGGAGTGTATGACAGAGCTTTATTGTTGCAAGGGAGTGTATGACAGAGCTTCACTGCTGCCAGGGAGTGTATGACAGAGCTTCATTCTTACCAGGGAGTGTATGACAGAGCTTCATTGTTGCCAGGGAGTGTATGACAGAGCTTCACTGCTGCCAGGGGGTGTGTGACAGAGCTTCGTTGCTGCCAGGGAGTGTATGACAGAGCTTCATTGCTGCCAGGGAGTGTATGACAGAGCATCATTGTTGCCAGGGAGTGTATGACAAAGCTTCACTGCTGCAGGGAGTGTATGACAGAGCTTCATTGTTGCCATGGAGTGTATGACAGAGCTTCATTCTTACCAGGGAGTGTATGACAGAGCTTCATTGTTGCCAGGGAGTGTATGACAGAGTATCACTGCTGCAGGGAGTGTTTGACAGAGCTTCATTGTTGCCAGGGAGTGTTTGATAGAGCTTCATTTTTGCCAGGGAGTGTATGACAGAGCTTTACTGCTTCAGAGAGTGTATGACAAAGCTTCAATGCTGCAGGGAGTGTATAACAGAGTTTTATTGCTGCCAGAATGTGTATGACAGAGCTTCATCGCAGCCAGGGAGCGTATGACAGAGCTTCATTGCTGCCAAGGAGCGTATGACAGAGCTTCATTGCTGCAAGGAAGTGTATGACAGAGCCTCATTGCTGCCAGGGAGTGTATGACAGAGCTTCACTGGTGCCAGGGAGTGTATGACAGAGCTTCATTGCTGCCAGGGAGTGTATGACAAAGCTTCATTGCTTGCCAGGGAGTGTATGACAGAGTTTCATTATCGCCAGGGAGTGTATGACAGAGCTTCATTGTTGCCATGGAGTGTATGACAGAGCTTCACTGCTTCCAAGGAGTGTATGAAAGAGCTTTATTGTTGCCAGGGAGTGTATGACAGTACTTCATTGTTGCCAGGGAGAGTATGACAGAACTTCATTGCCAGGGAGTGCAGGGAGTGTATGACAGAGCTTCATTGTGCCAGGGAGTGTATGACAGAGAGTGTATGATGACAGAGCTTCATTGTGCCAGGGAGTGTATGACAGAGCTTCATTGCTGCCAGGGAGTGTATGACAGAGCTTCATTGCTGCCATGGAGAGTATGACAGAGCTTCATTGCTGCAAGGTAGTGTATGACAGAGCCTCATTGCTGCCAGGGAGTGTATGACAGAGCTTCATTGCTGCCACGGAGTGTATGACAGAGCTTGATTGTTGCCATGGCGTGTATGTCAGAGCTTCATTGTTGCCAGGGTGTGTATGACAGAGCTTCATTGTTGCCAGGGAGTGTATGACAGAGCTTCATTGCTGCCAGGGAGTGTATGACAGAGCTTCATTGCTGCCAGGGAGTGTATGAGAGAGCTTCACTGCTGCAAGGGAGTGTATGACAGAGATTCAGTGTTGCCAGGGAGTGTATGACAGAGCTTCATTTTTGCCAGGGAGTGTATGATATAGCTTCATTGTTGCCAGGGAGTGCCAGGGAGTGTATGACAGAGCTTCATTGCTGCCAGGGAGTGTATGACAGAGCTTCATTGCTGCCAGGGAGTGTATGACAGAGCTTCATTGCCAGGGAGTGTATGACAGAGCTTCACTGCTGCAAGGGAGTGTATGACAGAGCTTCATTGTTGCCAGGGAGTGTATGACAGAGCTTCATTGTTGCCAGGGAGTGTATGATATAGCTTCATTGTTGCCAGGGGGTGTATGACAGAGCTTCAGTGTTGCCAGGGAGTGTATGAGAGAGCTTCATTCTTGCAACGGAGTGAATGACAGAGCTTCATTGATTGTTGCGTGGGAGTGAATGGCAGAGCTTCGTTGTTGCCTGGGAGTGTATGACAGAGCTTCAATGTTGCCAGGGAGTGTAAGACAGAGCTTCACTGCTTCCAGTGAGTGTATGAGAGAGCTTCATTGTTTCCAGGGAGTGTATGACAGAGCTTCATTGTTGCCAGGGAGTGTATGACAGAGCTTCATTGCTGCCAGGGAGTGTATGACAGAGCTTCATTGTTGCCAGGAGTATATGACAGAGCTTCATTGTTGCCAGGAGTATATGACAGAGCTTCATTTGTTGCCAGGGAGTGTATGACAGAGCTTCATTGTTGCCAGGAATACATGACAGAGCTTCACTGCTTCAAAGGAGTGTATGACAGAGCTTCATTGTTGCCAGGGGGTGTATGACAGATCTTCAGTGTTGCCAGGGAGTGTATGACAGAGCTTCATTGTTGCCAGGTAGTGTATGATATAGCTTCATTGTTGCCAGGGGGTGTATGACAGTTCTTCATTGTTGCCAGGGAGTGTATTACAGTTCTTCATTGTTGCCAGGGAGTGTATGACAGAGCTTCATTGCTGCCAGGGAGTGTATGACAGAGCTTCATTGCTGCCAGGGAGTGTATGACAGAGCTTCATTGTTGCCAGGGAGTGTATGACAGAGCTTCATTGGGAGTGTTGAGCCATTGGGAGTGTATGACAGAGCTTCATTGTTGCAGGGAGTGTATGACAGAGCTTCATTGTTGCCAGGGAGTGTATGACAGAGCTTCAGGGAGTGTATGACAGAGCTTGCTGCCAGGGAGTGTATGACAGAGCTTCATTGTTGCCAGGGTGTGTATGACAGATTTTCATTGTTGCCAGGGAGTGTATTACAGTTCTTCATTGTTGCCAGGGAGTGTATGACAGAGGGAGTGTATGACATGATGACAGAGCTTCATTGCTGCCAGGGAGTGTATGACAGAGCTTCATTGTTGCCAGGGAGTGTATGACAGAGCTTCACTGCTGCAAGGAGTTTATTACAGAGCTTTTTTGCTGCAGGGAGTGTATGACAGAGCTTCATTGCTGCCAGGGAGTGTATGACAGAGCTACATTGTTGCCAGGGAGTGTGTGAGAGCTTCACTGCTGCAGGGAGAGTATGTCAGAGCTTCATTGTTGCCAGGGAGAGTATGACAGAGCTTCACTGTTGCAGGGAGTGTTTGACAGAGCTTCATTGCTGCCAGAGAGTGTATGACAGAGCTTCATTGTTGCCAGGGAGTGTATGACAGAGCTTCAGAGCTTCATTGCTGCCAGGAGTGTATGACAGAGCTTCATTGTTGCCAGGGAGTGTACAGAGCTTCCATTGCTGCCAGGGAGTGTATGACAGAGCTTCATTGGTGCCAGTGAGTGTATGACAGAGCTTCATTGTTGCCAGGGAGTGTATGACAGAGCTTCATTGCTTGCCAGGGAGTTTATGAGAGAGATTCATTGTTGCCAGGGAGTGTATGACAGAGCTTGACTGCTTCAGAGAGTGTATGACAAAGCTTCACTGCTGCAGGGAGTGTATGACAGAGCTTTTTTGCTGCCAGGGAGTGTATGACAGAGCATCATTGTTGCCAGGGAGTGTATGACAGAGCTTCATTGTTGCCAGGGAGTGTATGACAGAGAGTTCCAGGGAGTGTATGACAGAGCTTTTTTGCTGCCAGGGAGTGTATGACAGAGCTTCATTGTTGCCAGGGAGTGTTTGATAGAGCTTCATTGTTGCCAGGGAGTGTATGACAGAGCTTCATTGTTGCCAGGGAGTGTATGACAGAGCTTCATTGTTGCCAGGGAGTGTATGACAGAGCTTCATTGTTGCCAGGGAGTGTATGACAGAGCTTCATTGTTGCCAGGGAGTGTATGACAGAGCTTCATTGTTGCCAGGGAGTGTATGACAGAGCTTCATTGTTGCCAGGGAGTGTATGACAGAGCTTCATTGTTGCCAGGGAGTGTATGACAGAGCTTCATTGTTGCGAGGGAGTGTGTGACAGAGCTTCACTGCTGCCAGGGGGTGTGTGACAGAGCTTCTTTGTTGCCAGGGAGTGCATGACAGAGCTTCATTGTTGCCAGGGGGTGTGTGACACAGCTTCATTGTTGCCAGGGAGTATATGACAGAGCTTCATTGTTGCCAGGGAGTGTATGACAGAGCTTCATTGTGTATGCAGAGCTTCATTGTATGCCAGTGTATGACAGAGCTTCATTGCTTGCCAGGGAGTGTATGACAGAGCTTCATTGTAGCCAGGGAGTTTATGACAGAGCTTCATTGTTGCCAGAGTGTGTGTGAAAGAGCTTCATTGTTGCCAGGGAGTGTAGTTCATTGTATGACAGAGCTTCATTGTTGCCAGGGAGTGTATGACAGAGCTTCATTGTTGCCAGGGAGTGTATGACAGAGCTTCATTGTTGCCAGGGAGTGTATGACAGAGCTTCATTGTTGCCAGGGAGTGTATGACAGAGCTTCATTGTTGCCAGGGAGTGTATGACAGAGCTTCATTGTTGCCAGGGAGTGTATGACAGAGCTTCATTGTTGCCAGGGAGTGTATGACAGAGCTTCATTGTTGCCAGGGAGTGTATGACAGAGCTTCATTGTTGCCAGGGAGTGTATGACAGAGCTTCATTGTTGCCAGGGAGTGTATGACAGAGCTTCATTGTTGCCAGGGAGTGTATGACAGAGCTTCATTGTTGCCAGGGAGTGTATGACAGAGCTTCATTGTTGCCAGGGAGTGTATGTATAGCTTTATTGTTACTTGGGAGAGTATGACAGAGTTTCATTTTTGCCAGGGAGTGTGCCAGGGAGTGTACAGAGTTTCATTTTTGCCAGGGAGTTAATGACAGAGCTTCATTGTTGCCATGGAGTGTATGACAGAGCTTCATTGTTGCCAGGGAGTGTATGACAGAGCTTCATTGTTGCCAGGGAGTGTATGACAGAGCTTCATTGTTGCCAGGGAGTGTATGACAGAGCTTCATTGTTGCCAGGGAGTGTATGACAGAGCTTCATTGTTGCCAGGGAGTGCATGACAGAGCTTCATTGTTGCCAGGGAGTGCATGACAGAGCTTCATTTCTGCCAGTGAGTGTATGACAGAGCTTCATTGTTGCCAGGGAGTATATGACAGAGTTTCACTGCTGCAAGGGAGTGTATGACAGAGCTTCATTATTGCCAGGGAGTGTATGACAGAGCTTCATTGTTGCCAGGGAGTTTATGACAGAGCTTCACTGCTTCCAAGGAGTGTATGACAGAGGTTTATTGTTGCCAGGGAGTGTATGACAGTACTTCATTGTTGCCAGGGAGTGTATGACAGAACTTCATTGTTGCCAGGGAGTATATGACAGAGCTTCATTGTTGCCAGGGAGTGTATGACAAAGCTTCATTGTTGCCAGGGAGTGTATGACAGAGCTTCATTGTTGCCAGGGAGTGCATGACAGAGCATCACTGCTGCAGGGAGTGTTTGACAGAGCTTCATTGTTGCCAGGGAGTGTATGACAGAGCTTCATTGTTGCCAGGGAGTGTATGACAGAGCTTCATTGTTGCCAGGGAGTGTATGACAGAGCTTCATTGTTGCCAGGGAGTGTATGACAGAGCTTCATTGTTGCCAGGGAGTGTATGACAGAGCTTCATTGTTGCCAGGGAGTGTATGAAAGAGCTTCATTGTTGCCACGGAGTGTATGACAGAGCTTCATTGTTGCCAGAGAGTGTATGACAGAGCTTCATTGTTGCAAGGGAGTGTATGACAGAGCTTCATTGTTGCGATGTAGTGTGTGACAGAGCTTCATTGTTGCCTGGGAGTGTATGACAGAGCTT